>NW_026889768.1:3487500-3590000 GCF_033153115.1 Saccostrea echinata
TGAGAATCAATATTGTGGAGTAATTGAAAGAAAGAATTGGGGTTATTTTTATAACGGATTTTTTTGTAATGAACATTCATTACTGTATGCATTAATTTTTAAATTTGAAAGGAATTTAAATTCACAGGTCATTTTTAGCGATCATTATTTATAATGACCGGGTCATTATACCCCACGTGCAATGATTCTTATATCCTTATTGCTGTAAATGGTACTTTTTGGAGTCATTATTGAGTTTAAAAGCCTTCTTACAAGCCAATCAAATCTGAGTATTCTTAATAGAGGTATAATAATTTTTTTTGTGTGGAGTCAATGCTATATTTTAGTACCTTATTCAATAAATAAATGTTGTGTAGTGTATGTGCAAGAGAACAATTATCTGAAAACGCACTTTTTTAAAACTTAGATGTTGTTCCTGAATTCATTGATAATAGATGAAAAATCAGAGACAATGGTTGTGCCCAATGTATATTCACATACAAGAGTCAAGAAAAAAAGAATTAACATTATCTTTAACTGTTAAAAGTTCAAGTTTTAAAAGGTCAAAGGTCACTCAGAAAAATCTCCATACACATTCCTGTCTCTCTGATTATGTAAATGGATTGTAATTTCACTTAATATGTCCCGAATGAGAGTGTCCATGTCAACGTCACTTGGATCAATATTTTCGCTAAAACACACATTGGATTGTCTTTCAATTTCGGTATTTCTGTTTGGCATAACTGTAGTTGTCTGTGTTAACGATATTTCATTTGAATGTGTAATTGTCATTGGATGAACACTCTTGGCAGCATCACTACTTTCACTATTGTTTATAGTACGTTCGTTCTCACTTTCACCGTCTTCCAATTCTGGTGCGTCCTCGAATCTTCTACAAAGTCATTACGTAATCCATTTTCCCCCCAGTAATTCCTCTATTAGATCCATATTTACATTTTCTTCACTTCCTTCTTTTGGCTGTTCATCAATGATCTCTTCATCTGACCAAGTGTCCTTAAGTTCTGGTGCATAAACTGGCTGTGGTTGGATATTTGTTTTGACATCAAATGACTCCTCGTCAGATGAAATATCTTCATACAAAGGGACGTAGACTGCTTTTTGATTTTTCTTTAAATCTTCTCTAGTTAATTGTTTACTACCTGCCATCGTTAGTTCAAGTTTTCCGTGCACACGGTTCAAATGTTTCTTTAGATTAAATTTTCTGGAAAATGGTCTTCCACAAAAATCACAGTGAAATATATTTACACATTCGCTATGAATTTCTTTTGTATGTTGTTGAAGCGTTTTCTATTCTTAAGTATTAGTCCACAAGTTTAACAAATCATCTGTACTGTCAAACATCCAAATAGGGTTTGGTCAGTCTCTGAGTCTGCTGCAGCACTTTTATAAGGCGCCCGGCTCTGGTCCGCATGGAGGGTCTGTCTGGAGTTCGGGTATTGCATGTCTAGCTACTGTCGCAGTCCTCCCCAGCTACATTGCGGTCTTTGTCGGCAGCATCCTTTGAACTCCGTCTTTGAGGTTCTAGTAACTTCTCAGTCCTCTACATTGGAATCTGTTTCCTTTGGGACAGGGATAATGTTAGGCTCCTCAATAATGTGATCTTTGCTGTTTATCATAGTTTGCTTTACTAATGTCTCTAAATTATGTGTATTGTTTTCCTTGTGCAAAATGGCTTTAAGTTGTCCGCATGCACAATCTTTGGTTTTGACGTCGAATGCTGAATTTGGAAACAGGATGTTACTAAGGCGTTTCAGCACAACCCAAGGACCAGTCCAATTTCATGATAGTTTCAGTTTTGTTCCTTTCTTCTATCTAGGTTGGTAAAGTCGCACCACGTCATCCACTTCATAATTCTTTTCTGTAATGTTCTTGTTATACTGTTTTCTTTGCGTTGCTATCGAAGATCAGGATGTTTCCCTTGCCAAATCATGAGCTTTTTCCAGACTTTCACACAACTTTGTCACATAATCCGCATAACACATTATATCCTCATTTTGAAAATCAGTAAAATCACATAACAGACACTGGAATTGTCATTTCACTTCCAAATATCATACGGTATGGTGTTATTCCTGTAGTCTCGTGTACTGAAGTGTTGTACGCCATGCTTACAGCATCTGTGTATTTGTCCCAGTTTGTTTGTGATAAGTTCACGAACTTAGAAAGCATTTATGTTAGAGATGCATATGTGAACTTTAGAATATAGAAGTTAAGATCAATGAAGATATACTTATTTCATCAGCTTAATACCCAGGAGCAGAGAAGATTTTCAAAGACTTAATGCATATTCACTATATAATCATTAGAGCCCCACCATAACACAAGAACCCCTGACCCAGGGGCCATGAATTTCACAATTTTGGAAGAGGCACTCTTCCTCAATTAACTATGTACTTATTTTATCGGCTTAATACCCAAGAGCAGAGAAGATTTTCAAATACTTAATGCATTTTTACTATATAATAAAAAGCCCCCCCGGAACCCCTTACCCAAGGGCCAAAATTCACAATTTTTGAAGAGGCACTCTTCCTCATCATAATTATGTACTAAGTTCATCGGCTTAATACCCAGGAACAAAGGAAAAGGCTTTCAAAGAATTAATGTGTTTTCACTATATTATCATTAGAGCCCCACCCTAACACCAGAATCCCTGACCCAGGGGTCATGAAATTCATAATTATGGAAGAGGCACTCTTCCTCATCATAACTATGTACGTAGTTCATCGACTCAATACCCAGGAGCAGAGAAGATTTTTTCACTATATAATCATTAGAGCCCCACCCTAACACCAGAACCCCTGATCCAGACGCAACGAAATTCACAAATTTGGACGAGGCACTCTTGCTCATCATAACTAGGTACTTAGTTCATAGGCTAAATACCCAGGAGCATGGGAGAAGATTTTAAAAGAATTAATGCATTTTCACTATACAATCATTAGAGCCCTAGCACCAGAACCCCTGGTCCTGGGGCCATGAATTTCACAATTTTGGTAGAGGGCTCAATGCTTATTACAATCATGTCAACAGTTTGACTGCTTGATGTCCAGGAGTAAAGAAGAAGATTTTTAAATATTGCATTAATTTTGGTGGTTTTAGCCCACCCCCTCAGGCCCAAGGGGGTCAGGAACCATGAAATTCACAATTTTTGTTCCCCTTCACCCATAGATGCCATGTGCCAAAATTGGTTGAAATTGGTTCAGCGGATTCAGAGGAGAAGCTGAAAATGTTTCAATGTTAAAGCATGATGAGCGATGACAGACAAAAAGGATAGCAATAGGTCACCTGAGTGACTTAGGTGACCTAAAAATATGACTTATTATGGCTTTCCTGTTCTTGAGAAAAAATTTTAAGATTTTCCCTATATATATTTTATGTAAAAACTTCCATCGCCCATTGTGGCCAACCTACTCTCAGAGGGTCATCATTTGAATGAATTTGAATATACACTATGTAATAAAACTTCCACATAAGTTTCAAATCTTCTGGCCCAGTGGTTCTTGAGAATAAGATTTTTAAAAGAAATCATTTAATTTTTACTAAATTCTTAATTATCTCCCCTTGAATGAAGGTGTGGTCCTTCATTTGAACAAACCTGATTCCATTTCAATCAAGGATGCTTTATAGCAAGTATGGTTGAAATTGGCCCCAAGTTCTAGAGAAGTTGAAAATGTAAAGTTTACAGACAGAGAGTCACAGATGGACGCCAGACAAAATGTGATCAAAAAAGCTCACTTGAGCTTTTAGCTCTGATGAGCTAATGAATTACAGTCTATTTTGGACAATATTAAAGGTTCATTTCTACCCTTTGTTAAACTTAAAAGGGGGTCTCCATCTGGCCCAAATAAAACAGCAATGACTTACATTTGCATCATCAAAAACATTTGAACCCTAAATTGTTTTGGAGTGTTTAGTTCTTCCTTAATACATTACACATAATTGACCTCTGTACTTCACAATGATGACACCATATGAATCCCCATCATCCCAAGATACTTTATGGCTATTTTTTTTAAATTGACCCAGTGGTTAGAGAATAGTACTTGAAAATGTGAAAAGTTCATGCATGATGATAGATGACAAAAGACAATAGACCACCTGATATCATGGTACTCTTTTTGCCATCAAATCACCTATATACCTGCAGAGATTGACTTTATTTCAGCGAAGTTTTCCCTGTTAGAGGTTCCAGGTTGTCCTTGCTCCATTTTTCTTCGTTTTTGTAACACCTCTGATGACTGGTGATTTCCTCTGATGTTTGGAGGGCTCCTTCACCAATGTCCTACTTCTTCCATCTACATGATGAACAAGTTAAGTATATATAAAAACGATTGCTCTAACCTACTATAGATTCCTTAATATACGTGAGGAATTAATTATTAGGGCTGGGTATTGTGATATATTGCAATATTTGTAACTGTAGTGCGATATATATTGCAATATTTTAAACAAGAATTTAAATGGTACTTTCTTATTATATAAACTTCCTTTTTCATGTAGAATGTGCATAACTATGATACACAAGAGATGTTTGTGAAACACTTATCCCCCCCCCCCCCCAAATTCATTTCAGTATATGCAACCTCTGCAAAGAAAATGAACGGAAACTGCAAATAATTGGAGTTTTTCTAAGTCCAAGGGGCATCACTCTGTCAAAAATTGCCCGTTAGTACCCAAAACAGAGCTTGGCCTAGATATTCTTATGATAAATCTGTATACAAAATTTCATTTCAGTATGTGCAACCTCTGTGAAGAAAATGAACGGAAACTGCAAATAATTGGAGTTTTTCTAAGTCCAAGGGGCATCACTCTGTCAAAAATTGCCCGTTAGTACCCAAAACAGAGCTTGGCCTAGATATTCTTATGATAAATCTGTATACAAAATTTCATTTCAGTATGTGCAACCTCTGTGAAGAAAATGAACGGAAACTGCAAATAAATGGAATTTTTCTAAGTCCAAGGGGCATCACTCTGTCAAATATTGCTTGATCGTACCAACATAACTTGACCTAGATATTCTTGATAAATCTGTATACCAAATTTCATTTCAGTATGTGCAACCTCTGAGAAGAAAATGAACGGAAACTGCAAATAATTGGAATTTTTCTAAGTCCAAGGGGCATGACTCTGTCAAAATTGCTCGATCATGTCCGAAACAGAACTTGACCTAGATATTCTTATGACAAGAGGCCCAAAGGCCTTAACGGTAACCCGAGTATAATGTAACAATCCATAGATTAAAACAAAAGAAGCTGATAAATAAAGCTTTGTTGCCCCAAACAAGAGAAATGGATAATCAGGGATCAGCAAAATATTAATTTAGTACAATAACAAATCTTAAAGGTTGATCTATTTATTTGCCTGTACTTTCCCCCATTTGTCACTATCCTCATGCGGTATAAACGTAACACAAGACAAGAGGCCCAAGGGCCTTAACGGTCACCTGAGTATAATACAACATTTTAGAGGATCCATAGAGTATAAAATGAACTGAAAGGTGAAGCTTTGTTGCCCAAAAGCAAGAAAAATAGGGTGATCAGGATCAACAAAATAATTAGTCTAGTATTCATTAACAGTTCATAAATTAGGTTCTAACGTGTTCCCCATTTTATCACTCTCACCATACAGTATATTAACAAACTATCAGTGCTTCTGTACTATTTTAATTCCTTGTTGAAATCTCTTACATTGGCCTCTCTTGGTCTTTGATTAACATTTAATAAGAAAAGTTGTTTTTGACTCATTTTTATTTATCTATTACTTACAAGTCTACCTGATCATTAAAACTATGAATTCAAATTACTTTTTGTATTATACAATAAAAATTCTTGGATAATTCTCTTATTCTATTAGCCTTTCAAGTACATTATTTACAGTGATTAATTATCAAAAGTAAATGGCAAAGGGGAATAACTCATCTCAGTAGAATACAAATTAATAGAACCCTGGCCAGGACCAGAACACTTGACCAAATGGTCCAGATGTTCAAAAATCTGGTAAAAATACCCTTCCTTATAAAAACTTTTACTCTTTTTGCCTCTGATATGCCCAAGTGCAGAGAAGATTTTTAAAGAAATAATGCATTTTTACTACAGATTCACTATATTATCAATATAGCCCCCCTCCCCAACGAGAAACACCAGAGCCTCTCACCCTGGGATCAGAAGTTTGCTCATCATAAGTAATCACTTTGTTTATCTGCTTAACACTAAGGAGCAGACAGGATTATTTAATAGAATTAATGCATTTTCACTATATTATCAAGAGCCCCACCCTTACACCAGCACATCTGACCCAGGGGTCATGCAATTCTCTACTCTGGAAGAAGCACTCTTGCTCATCATAACTATATACTCAGCTTCTTCGCTTTTTAACCAGAAGCAGAAAAGAATATTTTCAAAGAAATTTTGCTTTTCCCCTATTTAATCAATAGACCCCCCCCCCCCACCTTTTAACCAGAACCCTTGACCCTGGGGCTATGGAATTCACAACTTTGGAAGAGGCATCCTTACGTATCATAACAATGTACTTATTAAATAATTTGTTTCAATAATACCCAGAGGCAGAGAAGAAGATTTTCAAAGAAATAATTCACCTTCCCATAGCACCAGAACCCCTGTCCCTGGGGCCATGAATTTCACAATTTTGAAAGAGGCATTCTTGTTTATCATAACTTTGTTTAAATTGTTTAAATAATACCCAGGAGCAAAGAAGAAGATTTTTAAAGCATTAATGCGTTTTCACTATATAATAAATAGAGCTCCGCCCTAACATCAGAACCCCTGGTCCAGGGGCCATGAAATTCACAATTTTGGAAGAGGCATCCTTGCTTATCATAACTATGTATTTAATTTGTTTCAATAAAACCCAGGAGTAGAGAAGAAGATTTTCAAAGAAATAATGCTTTTTCACTATATGATCTATATAGCCCCGTCCTAGCACCAGAAACCCTGACCCTGGGGCTATGAATTTCACAATTTTGGTAGAGTCACTCTTGCTTATCATAACTATGTATCTAATTTGTTTAAATAATACCCAGGAGTAGAGAAGAAGATTTTCAAAGAAAAAATGCACTTTCACTATATGATCTATATAGCCCCACCCTAGCACCAGAACCCCTAACCCTGGGGCCATCAATTTCACAATTTTAGTAGAGGGCTCAATGCGTATTACAACCATGCCAACATTTTGACTGCTTGATGTCCAGGAGTAAAGAAGAAGATTTTTAAAGATTGCAATGATTTTGGTGGTTTTAGTCCCACCCCTCAGGCCCCAGGGGGGCAGGGACCATGAAATTCAAACTTTGTTCCCCTTCATACATAGATGCCATATGATAAAATTGGCTGAAATTGGTTCAGCGGTTTCAGAGAAGAAGCTGAAAATGTTCAAATGTTAACACACGACACACGACAGATGACGCACGACGACGGACAAAAATAGATAGCAATAGGTCACCTGAGTAACTCAGGTGACCTAAAAATTGAAATAATAAATTGTTTCTATATAACTTGTAGTTTGTTTAATGTGCTACTGCTTTAAACAGAATTTGCATTTTATTAGTTTAAAGTTATCTGGCTTTAGTCGAAACATGAGTGACCTTTACCAAGTATTTTATGCATTAATTAAGTTATACTCTCGATTTCGGGAAAGCAGCAGCACTTTTCAAGTTAAGGAATGTGTCCGTTATGTATATTCAAAATATGGTCAAGATTTATTAAGTGTATGCCCTTGCGAAAACCCGATTTAATGAGGCACATCGGCTTGAATCATGCAAACCCTGTAGACAAAAACATAGTAGAATTAATTCAATACTTTCTCTCGATAGTTTTTAAATAATGGCATTAAACAAAGGTTGCAGATTTGTATTAATGGTCTACCTAAAATTTGCAATTAATATTCTGTTTAATAATAAAATATATTTTTTCACTGAGAAAAAAAACTTGATCTGCCTCTCACTGCACATAAAATGCGTCAAATTTTACCATGATGACGTCATGTCAACAAGTGCATTGCGATCAGTGACTTGTCATGATCGGGCAAATGGAATCTTGTTGTTTGGGATTTAACTAGCAATAATCAAAAGCCTGAAAGGCTTCAATGGCATCAAACACAAAAAACAATTTCAAAACATTTTTTTTTAATTTGAAGATAGCACTAGGTCAAATAAGTTTTTAAACAAAATGTCAAAATTACAGTCTGGGGCATTATGCCATGGTCCGAATTAAGCAGGGTTCGAATTGACTAGACACCGTCGAACATGTTCATGCTGGATATCAAAACTAATTTTTTCAGTCAATTAAAGAACTATCAAGGATTTAATGAATTTTTATGAATATTATTCTAATTGTAAATGTCTAAGTATTGTTTTATTGCATCTAAACAACACCCGTAACTCGCTCTGTTACAACTATGATCGAGATATGACTGGGCGTAGTAGGCCTATACAGTAAAATGCGATATGGAAAAAATGGTGAAATACAGTAATAACTTCAGTTTTTATGATAAAATTTGTTATGAGATTCTAAAAGTAAGGTTTAGATTTGGAAATTCAATCCTTTTAGTCTTCTACCATTTGTGTTAATTTAATATTGTGGTTATTTTACCGCCTATTAAGTTGTTTGTGTTTACATGGTTCTCCTTCGTAAATGTTATTCATGTCATTCAACACAGCCTTTCTTTAGAAATTCATCCACAAGAACTGTCACGTTTTTCTTGTGTGGAAATAAAACAGGGTTTCTTTGTTATGTGACAGAATTATTTGTAGATATAATTGATGCAATTTTATTTTCAAGCTATTATTCACTGTGAACATTTTCATAGAAATCGATGCATTGTGTTGCAATTGCTATTTTGTTTTGCGGATGCATGGACTGACACATTCGGTCGCGTAAAATTTGGTCGCCCACTAAATGGCATTCGAGCTCAAGAGCTCGATGCCATAAAAATGAATGCAGTGGTAAGTTTTGATGTAGTTCATTACCCTTATGCAGATTGGAATCGCAAATTATATCATTTTCTGTTATTGTGAGGAATTGCTATTTGTGTGATGTCACAGTAAACTTAATTTACCCGTATAAATTAGGCCCCGCCCCCTTTATGCAGCCTTAACAGAGCTGCGCCCTGACTAGGGGTCAAGAATCACAATTTTAAAAGAGTTGCCCTAGCTAAGCTTGTTCATCATAACTATATACTTGGTTTATCTGCTAAATGCTCAGGGACAGAGAAGTAGATTTCAAAAAAATAATGCACTTTCACTATATAATCAATAGAGCCCCGTCCTACAATCTACAATGTAGCACCAGAACCCCTGACCCTGGGGCCACAAATTTCACAACTTTGGAAGAGGCGCCCTTGCTCATCATAACTATATATATTAGTAGTGTTCCAATCATCGGTTATAATCAAAAATCTTCGATTGTTGGCATAATCCAAGTGCTCGATTACAAAATATTTATTCTGATTAATTGGTTTATTATTATTATTTTTTTTTTATAAGCGTAATAGTTTTGATCATCATAACCATGTAATTAGTTTATCTGCTTCATATAATGGGGGAGAGGAGGAGATTTTTAAGGAATTAATGCATTTTCATTATATAATAAATAGAGCCCCACCCTAACACCAGAATTCTTGACCCAGGGGCCAAGATATTCATAATTTTGGAAGAGGCAGCCTTGCTCAACATAACTAGCAGCAGAGAAGATTTTTAAAGAAATAATGCACTTTCACTTCATAATCAATAGAGTCCCCCTCCCACAGAACCCCTCACCCTGGGGCCACAAATTTCACAATTTTAGAAGAGGCACCCTTGCTCATCATAACCATCACCTAATTTATCTTCTTTATATGCAGGGGGAGAGAAGAATATTTTTAAAGAATTTATACATTTTCACTGTATGATCAATAGAGCCCGCCCTAACACCAGAACCCCTGACTCAGGGGACATGAAATTCACAATTTTGGAAGAGGCACCATTGATCAAGATAACCATGCACCTAGTTTATCTTCTTTATATACAGGGGGAGAGTAGAAGATTTCCAAAGAATTAATGCATTTATACAATATAATCATTAGAGCCCCGCCCTAACACTAAAACCCCTCACCCAGGGGTCATGAAATTCATAATTTTAGAAGAGGCTCCCCTCCACAACATAACTATGTACTTAGTTAATTGGCTTAATACCCAGGAGCAGAGGAGAAGATTTTCAAAGAATTAATGCATTTTCAAAATATAATCATAAGAGCTCCGCCATAAAACCAGAACCCCTGAACCAGGGGCCATGAAATTAACAAGTTTGAAAGAGCAACCTTCCTCATACAGGAGCATAGACGAAGATTTTTTTGAGAAATAATTCATTTTCACTATATCTTCACCAGAGCCCCACCCTAGCACCAGAACTCCTGACCCTGGGGCCATGAATTTCAAAGTTTTGGTAGAGGACTCAATCCTTATTACAATCATGCCAACAGTTTGACTGCTTAATATCTAGGAGTAAAGAAGATTTTTAAAGATTGCTTTAATTTTAGTGGTTTGGCCCCACCCCTTAGGCCCCAGGGGGGCAGGGACCATGAAATTCACAATTTTTGTTCCCCTTCACCCATAGATGCTATATGCTAAAATTGGTTGAAATTGGTTTGTACTAACTTTGGTTAAAATTGGCCTATTGGTTCTTGAGAAGAAGATGAAAATGTGAAAAGTTTACAGACGGATGGACAGACAGACAGACGGCCAACAGGTGATCAGAAAAGCTCACTTGAGCTTTCAGCTCCGGTGAGCTTAAAGTGAGTTTACATAAATCAGACAATTTTTGTATGAACCCTTTATATGTCACTTGCCGGTACAAAAGAAATTTTCGATTGCATGTTGGTGATGTGATTGCAAGTCTACCGAAGTTACGTTTTCAAAGTCTACTGTAGTTATGTTTACAAAGAAATATGGAGATAACGAAGAGTATTCAAGCTCAAAGTCCATTGAAACAAAACAAGTTGGGAGCAGAGCAAACATGGGCCTCCAAAAACATCAGAGGTGCCATCAAGTGCCATGGAGGAGTGAGCATCCCCTGCCGACCGGTCACACCCACCGTGTGCTCCTTGTCATGATCGGGAAATAACGGAAAAATCTGTCGACAATTCAGTGTGTTAATAATGGCCTAACAATTAGTATGAAAACCTAAGTCAACATATGAATTAATGATAGATTGTCATTGTATCCACCATAGAACTTAGGAAATCACGACTTTAAAACAAGACTGCTGTTATTTTTGTTTCATCAACTTGTTTGTCAATAACTTACCTCATTTTAGAAATTGTTCATACATAGAGCATCCTCTTGTGAATCAAATCAGCTGAGAGATATACACCTCATAAGCAGGTGATAAGGGTATATTGCTCCATAAGTAAGGGAAACTGACGATTGAAAAGTTAGTCATCATGTTTATCATACAGCTTGATTGTTAGATTACCATTTATGTCTTTTTCTATTAAAATATTGAAATATGAAACAGATGTTTCAGACTGTGGTATCTTTTATATCAACATCACTGGGATATATCATGTCGACATATGAATGGAAATAACTATCGTTAATTGATAATACATGTACATCATCGATATATCTAAATGTTGAGTTGAAGGCCACAGATTTCTTTTTCTCATGTATAAGATTTTAAATAAAATCTGCTTCATATGAATACAAAAATAGGTCTGCTAACAATGGAGAGCAATTGGTACCCATAGGAATTCCAACAGATTGTTGGAAGACCTGGTCTCTGAAAACCACATAGATATTGTCAATCAGAAACTGAAGCATCTTTTTAATATCAATTTCAGAGTACTGTGTGTACAATCATTATCAGAATGTTTTTTAACAAAATAATTTAGATAAAAATGAATCTATTATTTCGAGATTAAAGGAGATATAAACAAAAATACCGTCGAAATTCGGACCCTGTCGATTTTAGGACCTTCGACCATATAAACTGATAAAAGATAACGTCTCGATTCACCATGTGCGCTCAGGCGGCCGATATATTCATATTTATCCAATTTTAATCCCGATGGCTATCGAGCACAAAAGATCAATCTATTCGTGCTAACAGAATATCTTGCGAAAATTTTTTTAACATTATGTGCCAAAAATTGCAAGGTAAAAAGATACTGTGCCTGCAAAGGGAATTGCGTAACACTGCCGTGCAGCTGTTGTGTAGCTTGTAAACAGTGCACCTTCATTTATATATATTTACCAAAAGTGCTTCCGATTCTTACCAAAAACAGAATCAAAATGGAGTTTATTTTGGTATCGTTCCATTTCTATATCGTCTTTTACGAACTCCAGCCTCTTCTCGTATTTTTGTTACCCCATGACAAAAGCGCGGGAAAGTTAGGAAGTTTAGGTATTCAATGTATAATGAAGGGATTTTTATCGATTTTGAAAAAATTTAAACTATTTAAAAATGCATTGCTAGATAACGATAAAAGTGAAATGAACCAAATTCACATGACTGATTACAAGTAAGACGCCAGTCATTTTGCACCTTAAAAGTTTTTTAAGCGTTATCTCCCCTTGATTAAAATCAGAAAATTTTGAATTTCTCAAAATTTCTGTGGTAAATGATTCATTTTATTTCATAGAATAATAAAAAGAGACTTTATGCACATTTTCACCAAGAGATTTGTTTGAAATTCAAATAACTTTTTACAATATCTTAAAAAAACATGCACTGCCCATAGACTTCAATGGTGCAATTAACTGGAAAATAATCAAAATTTTGTAAATTCCTTTGGTGGAGCATTTTTATTTGGTAACACCTTCAAAATGCTACCGTGATTAAAAATATTGGACCATTCATTTTTTAGGTACAAAATATGGTCGTTATACATTAAGCCGTTCAAAAGCATAGTTGTCAAAAAAAAAAACAAAAACAAAAACAAAAAAAACAAAGAACATATTGCACCCCCTTTCCAATTTTTTTCCTTTCTAAACCTGGGATGAACACATTTTTCTTCTTTTCGTGTTTTCTAATATGTTATCGATAATGTTACCACTTTGTATGGATTTATGAGCTGTTTTTAATAAGCCTATATCGCTTGTTAACTGAAAATGCATAAAGCACCGACATTCTCTATCCAGAGTTGTCTTCCGCTACGCTCACAACTCCTTGTACAAGATTCTTGTATAAGTTTCATGGTTTTTAATGGTAAAATTTTTTACAGTGAAATAATAATTAATTGTTGTAATTATCGATAAAAATAATAATTTACCATTTATTTTCAATCTTATCATCAATCAAAACGATTTAAAGTAATTCCAAAGTTTTTAGGGAACTATTTTGCGCAGTAAAAATTAAAACCTTAATCAAAAAATCCTTTTACGGGGTAAAAGATTAAAATAAATCCTGTTTTTCGAAGAAATATAAGTAAAAATAATAATCAGTACAATTTTTCATCATTTACAAATTTCCCCAAGAATCTTGTATAACAAGTGCATGTGGGAGCGTAGCAGGAACAACTCTGGATAGAGAATGAAAGCCCCGAGTCGAAAAATGGCTCATAGAGACTATCAGATTATCGATTAGTTAGAATAATCTAACTTCCTCACCACTTCGAAGGACATTTTTCATTTTAACGACAGAACATTTTGATTAATTATCGATAACTGGTAATGCATATTAAAATACATGAAGGGGAAGGTGTTAATCCCAGAATATTAAAAAGGGGGGAAAAAGGGAAAAGGGGGTCCATATCCAAGTGCCTTTGAAGAAACAGACAAAGTATATTGTTATAAAGTTTGGAAAAAAGGTGGTGTCAGATTTTGAAATTCTTAACCATTTAAAGTTATTCGTACCTACCTGACAATGCTAACTGTATATATAATGTATATCACTGTATCTAAATGATAATATCCTCAGATTAGAAAAAAAATAGCTGATCAAATTAAACTTGCACTTTGTACTTACACTGTTTAAGTTCATGTAATATTTCCCTGTCAATAAGTTCACCTGTTCTTTAATATTTTTGGAAAATCAACTTTCGGTTCTACTTTTGAGAATGTCTAGTAGCATGGAAATCCCAAACAGACAAAAATTGGGTATCAATAGAAAGTCGCAGGATTGTACCCCAGGGGCAGGTGGGAGATTTTGAAAAGTGGGGTGGGGGAGGCAAGAAATATGTGTCCCTTCCCCTCCCCTACAAATACACGTACACACTTTTTGGGCCGGAATAAAAGCATCCTGAAAATGGCTTGGAATAAAATGTTGAGAGGAGTAGGGTGGAGTGATGCTGAGTCATGTAGGGGAGTCTGCATGTATATTGTAACTGTACATTTTTGAAAACAAATCTATTTTTTTTACATACATTCCCTCCCTTGCAACATAATTATGGATTTGTAAAAAGACTGAAACAGGAAACAAAAGAAATTGATCCAGCCAAAAAAGCTATTGACCTTTTAATGTCAGACAGAGGGTCACCTAATAAAGACCACAGGCACCTGACGAATGGATGGTGTAACCCCCCACCCCAGCTTCTGAGAATTTTTATTAGACACAAAAACCTTAATTTCCAGTCTTTATTTCGATATTTCGAGGAATTCGTGTATTTTTGATAAGTTTTTGTGTCTAAGAATTAGAACTTCGGTGTGCTCCTTTGTTAGCCGACTTTTTTTTCATTCCTCCGAAGCAGAATATTAATGCAGAAACTTCTACATGAGAAGAAGAAAACACTTGCTGTGGCCTTCAGCTCGGCATTCACATGTTCAGAATACTGATAATTTTTATCAATTTTATCAATTAACAATAGTTATTTACATTCATATATCGACTCGAGCGAAATTGACTTAAAAGACATCACAGAGTCTGTCTCAATTGTTCCATATTTAGATATTTTACTGACTATAGACGATAAGGGTCAACCTTACAAATAAATTATTTAACAAACGAGACGACTTAATTCAGCTTTTTCATCGTCAACTTTCCAATTTTTTTTGTAGCGATATTCCATTTTCACCTGCCTATGGGACCTACGTCTCCAAATTTATTCAATGCTGGAGAACGTGCTCTAAGTACAATAAACCGAGGCAGGCTACTGACAGATAAGTTGATGTCACAGAGATTCCAAAAACCTCGTTTAACGTCAGCATTTCGTAGATTCTATGGTCGTTATTATGGCCTTTTTATCAAAATTACCTATAATTTGGTCGTATTTCGGCTGAAGTATTCATACCAATTACTAGGTAAACTTGACTACCAAAAACTGATCAATGCTTAACGTTCACGCGGGTGTGACCGGTTGATAAATGATGTTTACACCTCATAAGCACCTGATCCCACCTTTTGGAATTTCCGGCGGCGCTACCTCGGTTTTGAAAATGTTTAATTATATCATCAGTTTTAATAACAGTGCTCAAGGCAAAGATTTTTTGTCTGACGTCTTGGCGTCAGACATTACTAGATTACTAGATTTAGCTAAGGCTTGTTGGTCAAGTTGTTGACGGTTCAAATTCAATAGAATTCTTGTGATAACTCGATCTTGGAAACTTCAACTATCTAAACTATCAACTGGAGAGCATGCCCCCCCCCCCATTTTGCTACGTGCCTGCATTATAAATGATGATGTATTAAAGCAAATAGAACCCTCACAGCGTCTTATTTTTATTGGACCTGTAACAATTGACACCCACGTTGAAATTAAGTTATTGCCCTTTATTCAGAGTGATTTTACATACTGTATCATCACGGTGTAGTACCTAAACGGTGGCTATCAGAATAAAAAAGCATTCAATGTTTCTATTTGAAAATTGTACGGCTGCTAGCTGAAATAAATATGTTGGAGACACTTGGAAAAAGAGGTAAAATTGTCAAAAAGTGACCCCAAATCGATTAAGTCTTGGAAAAATCCTTGTGCACGTAACAAGTAAGGAATTTCTTTGAATGATTCCAGATGTATTTTGTAGAACAACCTTCTAAAAATTTAAATATAGTAAAATTTCAGAAGTCTGTACACATTCTCAAGTCAATATACTCAAAGTTTTCATGCTTCTTTTCATCATTTATGGGTTAGATTGTGTTCATTTTGGTATGAAAAGATGTGCCAATCTATAATAATACGTAGATATAATAAAAATTATTTGAAAAGATGTATTTTGAAAGAGATTTTTTGGACAAAACACGATCTTCTTAAGTTACGGTTGCTATCAGAATCTTGGTATGTATGCACCGGCTATAAACTGAAAATAATGCACAGGCTGATATTTGAAAAATAATTTTTTTTTTCATCAAGAAAGAGAAAACCAACAAGCTTATGGCTGAACAGGCCAAAAAATATATATACAGGGTATTTAAAATATCCTAAACAGCATGTGAAACACAATGTATACATGTGCTTTTGACATTTACCAACTTAACTCGAATTTATTGTGTTCTCTTCCAAGTATAGGCGATCTTCGAAAGGCATCACAAAACCAAAAGGATACTTTACGAAGGAAACTTAAATTATTTTAAATCAAATAGAAGTTTTTCAACATTACTTCAAAACCTTTCCAAAGCTAAAGTCTTTTGGGATTTTTGAAGCCTACTTGTATACTTAGCCTAAATAATATCTAGAAAATTTTCAATATAACCTTAGACGATAGTGCATTGGTACGCTCTAGCTTCAGAAAATACATTTAACACACGGTATTCAAACCATCGGACCTTGAATGGAGAGGATGAATGGATGTCCGATTCCCCCTTTGGATTAACTAAATTATCAAATTCATACAGACAGAAGAAACCCCTCCCTCCCCCCCACGAAAGAAAGAGGTTTATTCAGATAGAGAAGTCTTCCACTTTTTTGCTTGCTAATGTTCTTAAATTTACTTCTATTTCTCTCTCTGTCTCTTTTGAGTGGGCTTGGACCCCCCTTCCCCCTTTTGTAGATTTGAACATGAAAAAGACTAATATTCTATCCAGTAAGTAATATATATGTACATTTAAAGGAAAGAGCATTGCAATTATTAACAAACATGCCGGTATGTAGTCTTTTTTGGAAATAGAAAAAAAAAGGGGGGGGGGGGCTAATTGCGTGCAATTCTACTTTCGTTCTCATTTTCAATGCATGTACATATTTTTTGGACATTGGGAGTGTTTGACCATACTGTATGATCTGGCCTTCAATTTTTGAATAGTGTTTGGAGCAGATCCATTCTAAAGAAACTATTTACCACTGCTCATTGGATAAAAGTTTATATCCAACCAAAAAACCATGAGAGATCCTTTATTTATGAATCTGGCGTAATTACCCTGGTGAAATCTAATAAATTCAATAGAAGGTGCACATAAGTTAATGGCTAAAATTTTATTGTGTGCAGGATACTTAGTAAACGTACAGGGTATTTACAAACAACACAGTCTATTATATTTAGTCATTTCATATACGTATAGATATAGAAATAAACAAAATTGTCATTAAAGGATCGAAAACAAGCTAGGTTATATAAATAAGTCAAGTATTAAAAAGAATATAGAATGAACATTTCAAATATAGTTTTCTAAACTATTGTATAATAGATGTTAATTAAGCATTTAAAGAAAATTTGAAAACTTAGGACATTTCCAATAGAAACCGCTGTTGTTACCTAATAGTAGCCGTAACATAAATTTCTCCGCATAAAAAAGCTTTTGTTCTTTAGAAACCGATTAAAATGGGTAATTCTATGAAATAATCAATACTTTTTACAAATATACACAGATCTGTCAATTCATTTTTATCAAATATTTGAACATTTCGACGCTAATTAGATATATTTCTTATGTGTATGTAAATGTTCTCGAGGCTTTCGACAGTTTTCGTCCTATACCTCAACAATCCTTTTATTCTTTAAAAAATTAGAGATATATGTTAGTTTTAAAAGGTATGTTACGTTCCGTAAGGGTGAAATACTAAGCAACTAAACTTCAATAATTGAATTATTGACCATTTTGTTGAGACAGCGAAGAAAAATACTTAGCATTTCGTCCATTTTTTTTTCCAGTAGCAACCGCACAATTTTCAGATAGCAGTAATGTACGCGCATTTTTTCCGATAGCAACCGTTTAGGTACTACACCGTGGGTTATATCTATGAATCCAGGAACAGGCCCGTTGGAAGAAATTTCACGGAGGAAAGTGGGGGTTATGAAGAAAAAATTCATTATCAAGCCAAAAAAAAAATTATCAACCGTTGTTCTTTACATGATTTAGGGGACACAAGCATAAAGTAGCTATGTTCTCTATGGTATATAATACATGTATATCGGCAAATTTAGGAGCACGGTTCCCGGGAAAGATGTTTAAAAAATATTTTTCGTTTTCCGTTCATTTCTATAGTTAAAAAACACAAGTTTTACCAAAAATATAGAGTTATCTCTCTTTGTTTTCCCAAAGAAGTAATGTTTTATGAAAATTCATATAAATATCTATATAATTATGAAAAATCATTCAAATGTGTTTACTTTTGAAAATTGACTTGGAGGTAGGCAGGAGTATGGCACGCCAAATTCACAAAAATGAGCTAATCATAGTTTCACAGTTGATAAACTAGGTTTATCGACTGTAAACTATAGTTTACAGACCGTAAACTATAGTTAACGATGATAATCTATATTTCACATATGTAAACTATAGTTTATACGATAATCTATGTTTCACAAGCGTAAACTATAATTAACACGGAAAACAATCATTTGCTACCGCAAAATATAGTTTATCTGATAAATATAGTTCAGGCTTTGTAAAGTATACTTTACAGACATACAAAGCGCCAAATTCACAAAAATGCGATAAACATAGTTTTACACTTGAGAAACGCTGTTTAGGAACAGAATCTCTTATTTTGTATCGGAGATGCACAATTTTCTGTGAAACTAGATTTCACGACTCTAAACCATAGTTTACGATCAAAACCATAGTTAACAATAGTTTTTTTTTGTAAATTATAGATCGGCTAATCCTAGTTACAGCATTATAAAATTTTGCTATGTTACGACAATTGTTGTTAAATATATATGCATGTATATTTCTTGTTGGCGTTATAAGTAAATGTTCTATTATCTTAAAGCAAATCTAGTTGGAAATAAAAAGAAAAATGGCTGGAAAATTATTGATTAAAATTTTATTTTTTTGATTTAAAAGAGAAAAAAAGAGACCGAAATGCGTGATCTGTCATTAATAAAATACATGTATATCTTATATTCATCTATAAATAAAGACATAACACAGTACATGTAACATTGCAGGCGCGGAATTTATTTTTCAACAACCGAATTTTCTTCATACATAAATAAAAGTATCCTTTCACGGAACAAACACAACAAATATTTGGGACTTTTCTCTCATTCTCTCTCTCTTAAATTCAAAGGAGGACGTTGAAACCCCCACAACCCTATCTATATCCGCCACTGCATTTCCTCTCTCTCAGTTTCTTTGTTTTGGTGATGAGATGTGGCGGGAAAATGCTTGGCACATTGTAAAACGCGCTTCACCCTCCTCTGCTTGAGCAAAAATCTCGTAATATTCTGTCTTTCAAAAAATTAAAATTTTATCATATTTCTAAAAATTTCCCCATAGGAAATGTATATATATACACGACATTTTAAAACAAATACAATTAATCCTGTTTAAATAGAGAAAGTAATATTGATTATATATAACTCGGTCTTTGCTTTAGATAATGCCTAACACGTGTCCTTAATATTCTCCGCACTGATAAAACCTATACCCCTTTATGGTGCCGCGAAATTTCGAATTGAAAACTATCGTTAACAGTTAACAGGTGTTTAGATTCATAAACTATATTTAACAACTCTTAACTATAGTTTACGAGTGTGAATTATAGTTTATTACGATAAACTATGATTGGCAAATGTGAATCATAGTTTAGCTCTCAAAACTATAGTTTACGATCGATAAGTATAGTTTACGTCTGTTAAATATAGTTTGTGAGTATAAATGACAGTTAACTATAGTTTACAACCGAAATCTATGGTTAACGAATGTAAAACATAGTTTATCTGATAAATATATAGTTTCACGATTTGTGAAACTATGATTAACAACTCTTAACTATAGTTCACGATTGTAAATTATAGTTTACAGATGTGAATCTATGTTATCAACAAAATCTATTGTTAACGTTTAATTACAGACAGATAAACTTAGATTAGCATTCGTAAACTATAGTTAACAACCGTTAAATATAGTTTTACAGATGAAAACTATAGTTAACGAATTGCTAACTATAGTTCACGGTTTGTAAACTATAGTTTACAGTCGATAAACCTAGTTTATCAACTGTGAAACTAAGTTTCGCTAATTTTTGTGAAATTGGCGTGCCATACAGGAGAACAATACTATCGTTCGCAGTTCTTTGCTCACGTCAGACTATTCTCTATTGAGAAGTTGCTGGCTCGTTTTAATACTCCCCCTCAACTTTCGGTTCTACTTTTGAGAATGTCTAGTAGCATGGAAATCCCAAACAGACAAAAATTGGGTATCAATAGAAAGTCGCAGGATTGTACCCCAGGGGCAGGTGGGAGATTTTGAAAAGTGGGGTGGGGGAAGCAAGAAATTTATGTGTCCCTTCCCCTCCCCTACAAATACACGTACACACTTTTTGGGCCGGAATAAAACGCATTGAGGGAGAGTATTAAAACGAGCCAGCAACTTCTCAATAGAGAATAACGTCAGACAAGCTTTTTAGCGGTCCTACTAAACAGAGAACTCTAGAGAACCCTAGAGAACTCAAGGTATATTTGGTCAATTCAAATAAATTTTATGCCTAATTGAGTTTATTTTTACTTTATAAATCATATTCTATCGATAAAATAAATAGCAAGATTAGTTTATGGATGTTTTCCCTTGAAAAAAGTTGAAAAATTAATTGAATATTTTATGTCATCCCGATCCCGACTGAATTTCAAAAAAGCTGTTTATAAATTGAAGTAATAATTTTACCACATAATTTTACAATTCTTTTTCACATTATTTTTAATAAATTTTATTTTTTAAGTTATATGGAACTCTTAGCCGTTATCTCTGGTGTAAAAATTATTTGAAAAAAATACTTAAAATCACACATAGTATGATGAAGTCTTCAGAGATTAGTATTCCTTTAAAATTAAGCATAAAACCTGGCACAATATTCTTTTTTTAAATTTTATTTTGTTCTTGTATGATATGTTGGTTATTGAAAACATAAATATTTCATTTGCAAACGATAAATAATTAAAAATCATTAGGGTTCTCTAGGGTTCTTTAGAGTTCTCTAGGGTTCTCTGTTTGAATGTCAGACACCTCGGCCCAACGACACCTCGGCCCATTGACATCTCGGCCCAATGACACCTCGGCCTCGACTAGTCGGCCCAAAATTTAAGACACCTCGGCCCATACATAAGACACCTCGGCCCAAGCAAACTTTTATCAAAGGTCATATGAAACGATTCTTAACACTAGGATTTTACTTTTTAAACATAAAGACTGGTATGAAAGAATGTCAAATCACGTTTAGTAAAAAAAATTTGCCTTTGCTTAACTGAAAAATGAAGGCCTAAACGTGTCCACTTGATAAATTTGTTACCCGCTTATCGTTCTTGATTTTGTGCTTTTATGACGTCACAAAGACCCACTAATGTAAATAACGCATTAGATCTAGTGTAATTTTACCGTATTTTATTGGGTTAATTTTAGTCATTTTTGTGGGTATAAATGTGATTATGTATTCAGATGAGCTATCTGATTCTAAAGTACAGTTTACTCTATTTGAACTAATCGTTAATTAGACACAGCAACTGAAAACGAGAGCTTTTAATCGTAGGATGATCCTGATGAATACCCCGTAGAAATCAAGATTTTTCTCCTCCAACTATGATTACTTATTTTAAATTAATACTTTAGAAACAATTTAAATCTTCTTATTTTTGTTTGATACGTATATGATATATTTTTTCCATTCCAAGTAAAATTGTATAATTAACAACAAAAACAGCGTAATTAATTAACATTGACCTGAAGCTTCTTACAATAAAAAATTTAATGGGCATGCAAAATCTGTAAAGTTGTGTCATATATTGAGAGGGAAAAATATGTAGCTCAAGAGTACCCCCCCCTTTTTTTTTTCCCAAATTAACACGGGGATATTGAAGTTCATGATAAAAATGGATCTATGAAAAGTCGGCGTATTTGAATGAAGCATGATTTTAAAAAAAATGGCTCAAAATTTACTTGCATTACGAGAATGTACATGTATATACATACACTGTATTGTTACGGTGCTGATACTTCTTACAGTTTGGCTGAGCAATTGCAGTTTAAAAAAAATACTCATGCATTTCGTGCATAAATTGATCAGTTAAAAAAAATCCATGCCACCATTATTTGCGAGACTGAACCTGAACAATTAATTCTCAAAATTAATACTTTTACAGTTCAACTTTTTTTTAAAACCAGACTATATAATAATCTGTGTTAAAATAAACTGTCTGTAAATATATACATACAGAAAAGTAGGATTACATAGATAGAATTACGTTTAATGTCTGACTTTTTAAAATTATTACGATAATATAGTTATAGTGTTATCGTATATACACCAACATTTTGTAAGAAAAAAATACGGAGAGAGAGAGAGGGGGGGGGTCATCGAGACAGGGAAAACCAAAGAGAGAAAAGTGATTGAGAACGGGAGAAAGCACTAGAATCATTTCATTTCCCATAAATAAATGAAATCATTTATATGCAGGTTTACTTTCAATTTCACACATAGCGCGGTCAATCGAATTCAGCTTTATAAATGCGTGTGCTACCGAGTACCTAGGTAGCATCATCTAATCATGGCTTAAAAATTTAATCAGAAAACAAATCATCAGTATTCTTATGTAAGAAATGTATTCAATTGTAAATTATTTGACAGCGTCTATATTAACTTACTCGAGTACAGACCCCCTCTCTTTGTAGTATCATCTCTGTCGATTTAAGTCTCGAAGGACGACAATAAATTACACAGATAAAACATACTAATATCTTGCAAATATGCAGTAGGATGTTAAAAGACAAATACTATCTTGTTTGAATATCGTATATTTATGCGACGTTTTAGCCTAAATAATGATATTTCTTAAAATTTACGCTGCAAAAGACATGATCGGTTGTATAAATGTTAGTACTGAATGTACGACTGGGTCTTACTGACGTCATAAGCAAAGGGAGATAAGCCGCGCTAGTTGAAGTTCATTTTTGCAGTCGAGTAATTTTGATCGACTCTGCTGCCGCTAACTTGCATAAAAAATTCAAAATATAATTTCAGGCTTATTAAAGTTGCTCAGATGAACTCATTTCCGTATACAACCCAAAATGCTCTGGACATTGTTTCATATGACCTTTAAGTTAGAAGTAAATGTATTTCCAATCTGCGACTTCAATAAAATTTTGACCGAAAAAAAAGTAAACGATCAAGATTATTTTTAGTAATAAAAAGACCTCCCACAAGCTGCATAATTGACGATAATCAAGGAATAAAAAAATAATTATTATTTTATTAAACAAACAAGATGCCGCCGTGCATGTCATATTGGCGACAATGAGGGAAAAATTACGAGCAGGTTTAGTCATTCAGAACATTTAATTACATCCATTTATTTCTGAAGAATTCCACTTACATTAAAAACCAGTTCGAGTCCTGATTTTTTTTTAATTTTATTTTTAGCTGTCTTTATCAAACTATGATTTTAAATCAATGAGCATGATGAAACATACGATGAAGTTCAGATCAATAATGCAATTATTTTACGTACTTAAACTATTTATTTTTTAATACGATTATTTATACTGACATAAGTGTAAACAATAAAATCAGATGTTTCAGATCGTCAGAGAAATAATGCAAAATGTTACGATAAAATTCCAGCAATTCTTATAGAAAGTCAAGATCATTAGAATATTGATATATATTATAGTTCCACTTAAGTGTATATATTAGGGATTTTTCAAAAGAGATAGATGTTATAGTTAAGGACGTGCTGATCTGATTTGCTTAGGGAAGTTAACCAATTTTCTATTATAGACCCCCCCCCCCCCTTTGATTTTTTTTAAAAAATCGTTTGACCGTCAGAAAGAATAATAACATCGATAATAATAACAATTTAGACACTGGATTAATTTTTTCTATCATAAAATTTCGCTTGGGCCGAGGTGTCTTTTATATATGGGCCGACGTGTCCATAATCTTGGGCCGACCTGTCAGGGCCGAGGTGTCAGACGTCACGGGCCGAGGTGTCGTTGAGCCGAGATGTCTGTCTACCCTCTGTTTAGTAGTACCCGCTTTTTAGAGAAGCTAATACTTGCTTTCCAATCAAGAAGTTTTTTAGAAATATTTCTAAACAAATATTTTTCCCTTTTATGTTTTTTTTTTTACATTTCATTTTGATGGAAGAAGTTATGTCTCAATTTTTGTTGTTTTCTTTCATATTTCAGCCACACAGTGAGTGCTCTTAATTGAAATCCGGATAAAAACTGACCGAGAACATTTTGGTTTATACACGTTAAAATGGCCGAAAACTGAGACAGTTCCCGGGTTACTTCGAATAAACTATACATTTGTCATGTTCTTCAACACGTGATTGTTGCATAAAGTACTGATAATGATGAAAACTGCCATGGAGAGGATAGGAATTGTAGGCGCGGGAATGACGGGCGCTACCCTAGCCTCCCTCCTGAGAACGGAGTGCGCCGAGAGCAAGTTGTTGGTCCTAGACAAGGGCAGGGGTGTCGGTAAAATCCTTTGTATATTTGATAGTATTTCCTTTAGCAATTGTAAATGATATTGTGTAAACAGGTCAAACATTCCTTAAATACATCTCATTTGGACATGTAGGTGGCCGAATGTCCACCAGCCGGAGTATGAAAGCAAACAGTTTTACAGTGGACTTGGGAGCTCAGTACATATCAATTACAGAGGCATACAAAGATAAACACCATAGGTAAGCAGTGGACGAGAACAAATAGATCTAAAATGATGCAAAAATGTCATGTTTCCACTGATTGTTTAAACTGTGAAGCCTCAAAACATCTTTTGTTTAATTCTAGATGTAATATTCTATGCCAATCTACGCGGAAGTCTTAAATTTTTACAGGACATGTCTGGTAAAAATATATTTTTTACCAGACCAAGGGGTGCTAGGACGGGTACTACTAAACAGAGTACGATAGAGTACTTTAGAGTACGCTAGAAAAAATGTGTAGTTTAATGCAATTAAATTGTTTATTTATGTAAATATAACTCGATTAAACTTATAAACTAATATTGCAATATTTATTTCAAAATATTTGTTTTTAGCGCTATTTTGACAAGAAAATAACATTCATGATTCAATGCATTAAACTGTTAAAGATTATTAACACTCTGATCTCGATTAATATTTTGTTTCAGACTTACTAACTTCAACTAAATTTTATCAAAAATTAAATTTATTGCCCTATATAAATATTTTTTACATTAACAATGAAACATTTCAACATGTTCAAGTTAAATTAGATCGGGATCAAACGATAAACCGTCACCTGAAATCAGAATTTGAAATAACTCCTAAAATAAGGAAAACATACAAATCTAATTTAAAATATATATTCATTATGTTAACCTAAAGTAGAAAAACATACAAAAAGTAGTTAAATTGCATTAAATTATTAAATTTTACTAGCGTACTCTAAAGTACTCTATCGTACTAGCGTACTCTGTTTAGTAGGACCGTGCTAGGACTTTCAGGAATCCCAGGATTTCGGGAGAATCCCCATACAGAAACAAGAATCCCCGACAAAAACTTAGAATTCCCATAAAAATGAATGAGTTGGGATACAAAAAGGGTTTAGGTGGTGATTACTAGGATGATAGTTATGGTATACCACAACAACTAGTAATGGCTTCCGATTTCTGACGATTCTCGGCAATCGCCTCATCTCGGGTTTTTCCGTCGGAGGTCGGAAAAACAACCTCAATTGTAATTTAACATTACCGGATGTTAAAAATTTATACAAGATGGATTCGCTTCCTATTTATTAAAGAATTGGAAATACAGAGTTAAAAGTCACTCCTGTAGTATATTTTAGGTAATATCTTTACATTCAATAAAGTTGGGCTCCAGACTCTACAGATAAGAGGTCTCCCTACATTTATTTCAAAGTTTATGAAAAGGGGGGTTGTCATGGACGCCAACATAACACATTCGAGGTTGTTTTTCCGCTTGTCAGAAAGGCCCGAGAAGTTTTGATTGGATTCTCGGGTAAAATTGGCTGTAAAAATGTACGGATAACACTATCATCCTAGTAATCACCACCTAAACCCTTTCTGTATCCCAACTCATTCATTTTTATGGGGATTCTACATTTTTGTCAGGGATTCTTGTTTCTGTAGGGGGATTCTCCCGAAATCCCAGGATTCCTGAAAGTCCTAGCACCACAGACCAAGCATTTACTTACCAGAACGACTTTTTTTCTCTAAGTTCATACATCATTATGATACTGAGATTGAAAAGGGGGGTGAGGGCTGGGGGTAAATTCTCACTTTGAAATTGAACCTCAAATAAATCCAGAGAGTTATGGTTATAAAAAAATGGTTTGAATGAAATGAACAAGCTTACTATTAATAATTTTCCTTTGGAAAATGTAGTATACAATTGCATGCAATTTCTTTTTCTGGATATGACACATACAAAATACACAGTGTCAAAGATTTTCTTTAACTGAAAATGCACTTTCAATATATTTTTTCCTGAAACAACTCATAATGGTTACTGAAGTTTAATAATGAAAATAATTTCCCAACCTTGTCTACATATGAGCTATCCATAGATCCCTATTCCAAGACAGAGGAAATTCGAATTAGAAAAAAACCGATCATGACAGGGTTGTTATAGATAAAAATTAATCAGGCATTACTGCTAAATGGGTCAAATAAAGGATATATCATGGGAAATTGGACCATGTGTACATGTAAATTCATATTTTTTGACCTTATTTTTTAACTGACAATCGATCCTATATTCTGAAATTTTTTACCGACCCAAACTAAATTTTACCAGTAAAAACCGACGATCTGGTGACTTTCGCATAAACTGTATGCCATCCTATCTAAATTGCGATGTAAATTCGGCACGTCAATTTACCCAAATGGAACACAAATGGACCCAAATGGAAATCAAAATGGAAATCAAATGGACCCAAATGGAAACCGAATGGAATATTAAATATCTATATTTTTTATTATCAAGTTGTTATTTATTTTAAATGATGAAAATAATGAACCTACAAATGGAGAATATTAATTATTCATTTCTAATATTTTATTTTAAAATACGAATTGTTTTTCTTTAGTTTTCTATACATCAGCAAAATTAGGGGGGGGGGGGTACGATAATACGTCTTTAATATTCCATTTGGGTCCATTTGATTTCCGTTTGGGTTTCCATTTGGGTCAATTTGGGTAAATCGATGTACCCATGTAAATTTTTGGACAAAGGTATCTCCATTCAAAAATTGAGCTATTATGTTTTACCAATTTAATAAAAGATAATATATTGTAAGAAATGCTCATATGCATTTTTCTGTTAAAATTCTTTTAATTTTGAATTGTTAGGTTGGACATTTTGAAACAGATCATTTTCATATCATTTGTCATTATTGTTGCCTTTGTTTTTAGATTTCATGATGAGTTGACTTCAGAAGGAATTCTCAAAACTTTATCTAGTGAAATTGATGGACACAGAAATAAAGACCTGTCTGTCACTAACTATGTAGCACCAGAGGGTGTGAGCTCAATAGTAAAGCATTTCCTCAATCAGTCAGGTACACAGTTGTCTCAGTAACTTCATATACAGTGGAGCCTCATTTATCCGGATGCTTTGGTTCCCAGTCAAAATCGTCTGGATAGGTGAAGCTTCTGGATACCTGAATTGCCTTGATTGTAGTTATATGGCTTTTCATATAATTGGCAATAATAAAGAATGCTGTTTTATATCATATACTTTACAGTTTGAATACTTTAATGTACATTGGTACCATTCCATAACACAGTAAGAAAAACTGTGCATAAACAACTCTGATGTCATGTCTATAAGAAGCAATACATAAAACCATGTTATGACTGTACTCAACAGTAAATGAAATATGTTTGCCAATTATGAAAAAATTATTGACATATAAAATTATTTCCCTTAAGTAATAAGTGAGAGTCTCATGTGAAGCCATCGACTTATATTTAACCTTGCCGCTAGTCACTGATAACAGGTCGCAAGTGATCCTCTTTTAAAACAAACGGCCAGGCCAGTGTTTTTACAACAGTTAACATCCAGCTCAAAAAATTTGAGCAGACTTTATAGACCAATTAAAAAAATTACTCTCTGGATAAATGAACCAAAATATAATGTAAAAATTCATTTTGTGGTGAAAAAGATCATCTGGATACAGAACGTGGAATTCCAGATAAATGAGAGTAACTTTAAAAAATTCAGTTCCCATGAAAAATCATCCGAAAGCTGAAGCGTTAAGATATCTGGCATCCGTATATTTGAAGGTCCACTGTATTTTTGAAGAAAAGTGTAAATAACTATCTAATAGCAAAAGCTAAATTTATTAACACATAATTTGATAAGATTTAATGTCAAACTTCAGTCATTCTATCAAAGCTTAACAGCTTTTGCTTTTAGCTGTATCATTGTACTAAGTATGTCTTGACTCACAAATGTTGTCCAGATCCTTTGATATCAAATAAGATTGTGTTTTGGGTAGCTCTTTGCAAGATAAATTAAAAAAAAATTAATTATGAATATGATAGACAAAATGGAGCATCAACACAAGAGGATATAAATGAACTGAATTGGACCAAGTAAAAAACTTACAGATTTTTGCAAAGTTTAAGATATTGAGGGTAAAATATATCGAGGAGAAGTGGTTTTCCAAATGACTTCAACATATCCATGGTATTCAAGATATCAATATTCAAGATAACAAAGTTTATTAAATGTATCTGTGATGCTAAGTTAATTACATGAATTATTTACCTTTTACCAAATTTCTGGGGTTTTACAGGAGCAGAGTTGAAAAAATCTGAACAGATAACTCGAGTTGATGTGAATGGAAACAAAGTACAGATGACCAGTGACAGTGGTCAGATGTATGAGTGTGATTCAGCCGTGTTGACCATGCCTGTTCCTCAGATTCTGCAGCTCCAGGGCTCTATAGCAGACATCATAAGTAGGTCGTATCTATAGTAACTAGGGATGTCAACAAATAGTCAACTATTCGACTATCAGTCGAATGGACCGAACGATCGAATAACGAAACGACATTCGAATAAATTCGTTCAATAGAAGAGTCGATAAGATACTGTCGATAAGATAATTTTCCTCATTAAAAACTGCTGCCTTTACATGTAGAAAGTACAGTAATTAGAAATGCTTCACTTCCGTGTGAATTATTTGTCAGTTAATGTGTTTTTGTAATAAAATTATCTTGCTATACTTCCAGGGTTGGCAAAAAACTGGGAAATACTCGTATTTCCCAGGATGGTGGGAAATACTGGTATTTACCGGGAAATAAGAAATAGCTACATATTTCATTCATATTGACATGTAGTACACCTTATTGGCTAAGATATCTCCTGGTATCACTTTCCATGATTTAAAAAATTTTGGTTTCCAAGTAATTCATTTTATAAAATCATAACACAGTATACTTATTTACCAGTCATGAGTGTCATTTGTTTCATGCTTGAGTCAGATGTAGTCAGTAAAGGTCCATGAAATTAACTCAAAGATCCCAATTGGGTTTTTTTATCTAAGAAAATTCTTAAATGTAGAGTATGGTATAAATATCAATCCTAAGACATGTAAGAAAGAAGCCTTTCAGTTCTACTCAAGGTAATTATCTCTTAAAACATGAGCACAAAACTGTCCAGAGCAATTTGTTAAAACAACATGATTGTTTGTAATAACTACAGTGTTTATAGAAGGTTTAAAACAAGTTGGGTTTTTTTTCATGGATTTATAATTAATAAATTTAATAATTTTACAAAACTGAAAAGAAACTTAAATTGGAAAACTTCAGTTTTATACAGCCAGGGAAATGTTTCAGAATGCTTATATGGGTACTATGGGACCTGGAGTAGTGATACATTCTAAATATGTTCAATTGCAATTTGAGACATATTCCATATTATTCATCTTTTGTTTTTATGTTTATTTTATTTTTGAATTTTGCATAAGATTGAATGAACTAATGAAATAAAAAACTTTAGATTTGTATTTACCAGTATTTCCCACATTAGAGAAATTTGTAGTATTTCCCGGGACGGGAAATACCGGTATTTACCAGTGGTAATTCCCACCACTGGTATTTCCCGGCCAACCATGTATACTTTGCATTCTTTGTAAAATTATTAATTGGACTTGATCTCATATCATGTACCCATTATAGCCATGACAAGTTTGGACACTACGATAATTATTATAAAATTAATATTCTTTTACATATTTAAAGACATTTTGATAGTTGGTACAAAAAAAAGTATATTCAAAAATTTACCTTTATCACAGATTTACCGTGTGTGCTCCCCCTCCCCCCCTCCCCCCCCCCCCCAATAATTTTAATATGCTTTAAAAAATATTTCTTACTGTAATTTTTTATGCTTCCTAAAAAACCAACTTTACAGATCGATTTATGAACATGATTGACAGGGAAATCATACATTTTGGACAAATTAGCGGTCTATATTTAGTAAATATAAACATGCTATCCACATTTTAGGTTCATGTGAACATCTGTGTCTAACATTTGATGTTACTTTTTAATAAATTTAAGAAAAGGGGATTTGGGGTTTAATATGTCATGTACCAGTGAAGTTTGAAATAAAATTTTAGTTTCCGAAAAAGGTTTCGAATACATTCGACTATCGTTCGAATAATGCAGTAGAATATTCGACTAAAGAAAATAAATCTTTTGACATCCCTAATAGTAACCCATTACAAAACAATCCATTATATTGTTATTTGGTATACAGACCAGTATGAATGGAGTGTTTATGCTTAATGTTAAAAGTATGAGAAAAACATTTATAATTATCACCTTGAAGGTGGCAAGGTCAGTAAAATGAACATGTTTAGTATGATCATGAATATAGCGAATTTACGGATATACTGAAGTTTTTTGGGGTCGCCTGCAAAATTTTTAACAATTCCTTGTAAAATTTTAAGATTATAACAAACTCAGATATTACAAGTTACGGATAAAGCGATTTGTTTTTGTGTTGCATAGAAGTTAAAACTAACAAAATATCTTTTATACATGTAACCTAATTTTTAAGTAAGATCACAAAATTTAAAGTACCGGTATTGAACTGACATTATTTTAGTATGATGTATTTTTTACAACATGAATAGATTCTAAGCCAGATGTGAAGCAGAATTTGGAGAATGTTTCCTACTCCTCGAGATTTGCTGTGGGACTGTTCTATAATCCTGGCACCAAAATAAGTTACACATGGGGAGGAAAATACATTACCGAGAATCCCTGTGTAAGATTTGTAGCCATTGAAAACAAGAAGAGAGGGTTGAGTAAGTTTCAGTTATAATTTTTTGTAGTTAATAGACTAAGATGAATAAAATATTCTGTTTCTTGAGTAAATATATTATTAGGGAAATGAGAAGGTACATACAGTTTATACTTTGTTAACTTGAATACCATGGTATGTTTAAGTATGTTGAAAGTCTCAAGTTACTCTAAACCTATTTATATTTTAACCTTGATATCTAAAATTCTCTGATATCTTGTAGTTTTTCCCCCCGTTCAAGATAACAAGGATTGACTATATGTCAAGAGCAGATTCAGCTTCTCATTTGATCAGCCATATATATACATGTATTCAAAATCTTAGCAAGTTAGGTCATTTTTATATAATCACTTAGGAATGAACTTCTTTCAGAAACTTTAACTTTTTTCACTTATCTTGAAATATAATGTAGCACTGGAGTATTCAGTGTATACAGTAACAGCTCAGTTAGCTCCCATAACTGGGAGAATATTACACAGAGAAACTGTTTCATATCAATATGTACTTCTTTTTCAGACAACCCAAAGCTTGGACCATCTGTCACTGTACATACAAATGTCCCATTTAGTTTGGAAAATCTTGAACAGGACAAAAATGTGATGGTTCCCACAATTCTTCAGCATCTCAGAGATGTTTTACCAGAGTTACCAGAACCAGCGGAAATCAAAGGACATAAATGGAGATTCTCTCAGGTGAACTTCTACGCATTGTGATATTCGTTTTATGTGATATATTTTTATTTCTTTATTCTGCAGCCTTATATACTAGCTCCTCAACTCACAATTAAGTTTGGGAGGTGATAATGGAAATCATCTTGTCTGTCTGTTTGTAAACTTTTTTTAATTTGGAGAATATCTCTAAAGAAGAGTCAAAAGTTAGAGCTCACCTTAACAAAAGACTCACGTGAATTTTCTGATCAAAATTTGTCTGTTGTTGTTGTCATCTTAACCTTTTTACATTTTCATCTTCTTCTCCAGAACCACTGAGCCAAACCAAACTTGACACAGAGCATCCTTGGGTGACGTGGATTCAGATTATGTTCAAATGAAGGGCCCCATTCTCTTTAAATGGGAGATAATTAAGAAATAGTGAAAATTTTATGAGTCATTTAAAAATTTCCTTCTCAATAACCACTGTACCAAAGAAGATGAAACCTAAGTAAAATTTCCTAATATACTTCAGATTCATATTTAAATTTTGGCCCCAATGGGAAGGGTGAGGTCACAATAGAGGATCATTAAGTTTTACATGTCAGGGAATATTTAGGAAAACATCTTTTAGTAAGAATGTCCTTCTCAAGAACAGAATGGACATGGTTAGTGAATTTCATCTGCTAACTTTCTCAGGTAGTGCAGATCCAAATTTATTCAAATCAAGGTTTGGAGAGGAGGAACTATAGGGAATCAAAGTGTTTACATTCAAATTAATTTTTTTTAAAATGTTATAAATATCTTCTTTTCAAGAACAGCAGGTTCATGATTAGTCTAATTAATATGCATGCAAATTCAGAATAGAAAGATTTTTTTTTCATAATCTTCATTTGAAGAATAGAAACTAGGATAAAGTCGACTCAGATAAGTGTTGTGGCCCATGGGCCTCTTGTTTTTCTTGACATTTTTGAAATATCAATGTTAAAATGTCAAATGTCAATGTCCAAAAAAAAATTATAATATTCATTATATGAACTTGCTCTGTTGAAAGTGTACTCTCAGTGTGCAAGTCTTCTATGTGAGTTTATTTTGTATGATTCTGGCATTTAAAATGATGCTAAAAGTTATTACATGTACCAGTATTTGTCATTTAGAACATATAAAAAAGTTTGTGATTTTTGATTAGGTCCACAAAGCTTATGTGAACAACCCAGGCTGTGTAGTACTGAATGAATCCCCCCTGATTGTTCTGGCTGGTGATGGTTTTACACATTCCACAATGGACGGCTGTATAGCATCTGCGATCTCCACAAAAGATGCCATGCTCAGAGTTATAGGCAGCAAGTCTAATATATAGGAAATGTAAATGTCAAAATCATTAAGTGTGTGGTATTCTAAAAGGTTCCAGGTTTTGCAAGTGAAGAGTGTGTGTGTACATGTTATTAAGTATTAAACATGGCCATAGGAACGGGGGGGGGGGGGGGGGGGGGGGCTGTCCCCCCCCCAATAATTTTGCTGGCCCCGGCCCTCAATAAAAACGTCTGATGTTCTTTTTTTTTTTTTTTTTTAATTTTTGCTTGTCAAGAAATTTTTGGTAGTGCCCCCTCAACTGTCAACTGAAAATGTCTGGCTGTGCCCCCCCCCCCCCCCCCAAAACTGAATTTGCTTCCTACGGGCCTGTTAAATTCAGAAAATGGCCTGGAAACAGCATTACATGTATAGACATCCATGAGAAGCTACAGGTTTATTTTCCTGATTTGTAACTTATTTTTTATTACACAAAATGTACCAGCATTTATAGCTTTTTTTTTCCAAAAAAGAGGTACATGTAATTTTGAAATGAGATATGACCATTTACACATGTGAAAAATACTTTGAATTGAGCCATTTATGCTGCACATAAATGAAATGTGACATTATATCATATCGGTATCAATGATATCATGCATTGTTGTATGCATTCCTGGTTGGGTTTTGGTGAACCTATCAAGATGATTTGATTAGGAGATTCATTTATCTTTCAAAGTGATATTGCATTCATGTATTGATGAGCAATAATGATCTTTTTTTGTCCAAAATATCCATGTATAAATGATTTTTTACCATCTGTTATGTTCCAGTGTGCATATACTTTTGACAATTTTGATTTCTCCAGAATTAATAGGCTAATTTTAACCAAACTTGCCACAAAGCATTCTTTAGTCAAGCTGCTTTGGATGTAACTTTTTGTACCGGTAAATCAAAAAATTGAACTGTATTGTAAATGTATAAGATGATGATAATATAGCATTTAATAATGTGAACAAAGTCTTGTTTTGTTGGAAGATTTCCTTAAATTTTTATAGTGAGTTACTGACTTCTTATTAATTGCTAGGTATGTTTTTATATGTTCATAATTTTATGAACATGTCTCTTTAGAGAAGACATTGATGTACATGTATTCTTATCTCAATATTTGTTGAGCTTGTAAACTACACATTAAGGGTAACCACAAAATTGAACTCAAAATACAATATCTGAACACACTGTCTTTTGATTTAGAAAGTGTTTGTTAAACTAGGGTTATACTATGCGGTGGATTCTGTTTTGTTTGTTTTTGTTAAAATTTAAAATAAGTTTAATAGAACATTTTATAATCTTGTCCTTAATTTTTCTCATTCTCTATGAATATCCTTTGAAATCACAAATTATACAATCTGAATTATCTATGGATTTATTTAAACAACATTTAGTTTTCTTGTACAATCATGTAAAAAAAAAAAAACACCTTGTAACCAAATAAGGTGCACATGTTTGATTTCTGTGGAGTGTTCTTTTTGGGTATGATGTGATTTAAATATATATCTGTGATAACAATGAACTTGTTTTTTGTTCTTTCTACTTTTTTTTTAAAACTTTTACTAGTAAAATCTCAACCCAAGAATTACTAAATCACAATTGTTTTGGAAACATGTATACGGTAAAACACGGTTATAATGCGTTGCATCCGATAAGAACAAACTGCTTTCGAAAACTACAGGGAATGAAAATCACTTCACCGTTAGTTTGAATTATTATAAGTCTGTTTGCTCTATGTTATAGTATGTTTTACTGTATATTGTAAAAATACTCATTTTAGTTGTTTATTTAGCGCCTTTCTTGCTTCTTGTCTGCTAATTCAAATACATGCTAATACATGTATATGATATAAATTAATACACATATAAGCATGGTGCCAAATTTACTACTTCCTGATCACACTAGTCAGTTGATGAGGAAGATTGTGCTCAATTTTGAGTGCACTAAGTTTATGTATAGAGGAAATTTTTAGACAGTCAGGGTATTATAGACATTTTTATTCATAAAGAAAAACAACAGGTTAATAATAATAAAATATTGCTTTGACTAAAGTTGGAGATTTATTTGTTGGAAATCCCCCCCCCCCCCTAAAAAAAACTATCAAATCAATTTATAGGAGGCATATCAACACAATGTTTGCATTGTAATGCTTTTATCATTCTGAAATCAAGGGAACTTGGGATGATCAATATTCAATAGCAATACTGATTTTTAAAAATAAGTATTGTAGTGAAAGACTGTCAACCTTTCAAAAGTATAAACAAGGATGACAAAGTACTCACACTGTGGTCAAAAAGTACTTAACAATTATTGTGATAAATTGCATATTATGCTGACAGATTGTGACAAAGTACTTACAATTGAGACAAGGGACAAAGTAAATGTAATCATGTTTTTTAAAAAGTATTATAAAAAAAATCACCTTTGATTGACAGATAAGATTTTGGCCAACACAATGATTAACACTTTCTTACAAAATTAAGAAGCAGCAATTGAAAAATATTTAAATGCCATTATAGATATTATTTAGACTTTTCAAATAAAAAACAAACATTTTTTCTCCTACATATAAATAAGTAAGAAGAGATCACTTATTGTTATAATGAAATAATAAATTTACAAAACCTTTCATTATTTTTTATAAAAAAAGGATGAAGATTATGAAATATTGATCTCCAGCTAAGGAAAGTATATTTCCACCAAAAAAAAAAAACTTGAAATAACATAAAAATGTTTAACTGAATCCAGATGAATATGGAATGTTACTGAATAGTTAGATTAAAAAGTTAAAATTGAATTGATAAGTATATATTAAAACATTATTTAAATTTTAACATTTTTAAAAAGATAAAATTTAGAAAACTTTTTAATATTTTCTTGATAAGGCCATCTTTAAAAAATTGTTTGGTCGCCCTCTCATGACCGACTGGCTAAAAATGACCTGACTCAAAACTTTTTTTAACCTCCAGGAAGCAATAATTTTTTTATGCATTCCAGAAAATAAATTTTGAAAATTCAGCATTGATGTTGAAATTTTCTAGGGAAAAAAATTCCCACCTACCTTCCAACCCATTTTTTCATCCTGGGTCGGGAGAGGGCAAGCAAATATTTTTTAAAGTTGGCCTAATTGACAACATTATGTGACAAAAAACCAAATTGCTGAACACAAATGACTGTAAAACACTTACTTGTAAATACAGATAGTAAAATAAAATAAATATTTATAGTTTTATTACAGCATTAAGGAGTTATTTGATCTTATAAAGTAGATTGTTTCCTATGAGTAAAACAAACATCAGAGTTCCTCTTTCTTTGGGGGTGGTGTGTCTTTACAGTAACCAAACAGTCCCTCCCTACGACACAGGAAGTCCTCCAGAGTGTTATCTTCAATATATCCCTCATAAATTCCCTCCTCATCCAGCTCCCCTACGTATGCATTACACATGTTCTGAAGCCTGTGTATATGAATATATGCATTACACATGTGCATTACACGTTCTATAGCCTATAAACATGAAAAAATACAAATACATTTATATCCATGTGTTTTGAAGCCTACGAATACGTAGAGGATATTCAATGTTTTGTAGTTGAATATGGAATTTATTTCACGAGTGGGACAGGATTTTTTTTATATTTTCAAGAGTGCAAAGCACAAGATAAAATAGTAAAAAAATCCTGTCTTACAGGTGAAATAAATTCCATATCCAACTACAAAACATTGAATTTTCTGTTTATTACATTTTCTTTGATTTTCCCTTTGCCTCTGTCTTTTCTTAACAGATCGAGTGTCATAGGCTGTGACGTCATAGTTGAACAGTTGAGACATCATACCTGGTAGCTTAGCAATTGTGAGATTGAAAACATTGTAACATGGATTTTAACAACATATTTGGGTAGAAATTGGCAGTTTTAGCCTCTATCAAGATGGTTTAGTTACTTATGACAGGCCAGAAATTATATTTTACTTACTTTGATATCCTTTCACACTGTGAGAGAATATCCCTTTGATATCCTTTCACACTGTGAGAGAACATAACTTTTATTCAATAAATAAATCACAGTATTTCACTGTTAAAAATGTAATAAACAGTTTAATTCATGTCCTCTTTTATCAAGGTAGAAAAATCCACCAAAATTTTAAACAAAATTTACAAAATTGACAAGAGTTATGCCCCTTTCCCATACTTATTTTCATAGAAAATTTATGAACCCCAAATAGTGATTTCCCCTCATCCAATTTTGTTAAGATTTTTTATTACATTTATTTTGTGCTTTATAGGGTTTATTTATAACACAAACAATTGTTTTGCAATTAGTTTGATGTTTCATGATAAATTGACTGGACTATGATGTGCTGCTTACAGGTGTATAAAGCACCACCAGTAATCACATGAAATATACAATGCCCACCTGACTGGCCATCTTCCCCCTCCCTGCATCATCCCCGGAGATTTCTCCGTCTCTAATCCAGGACCAGATAATCTGTTAACACCATCAACAGCCTTCAATCCATAACTGTAACAACATTAAACAAACCAATCTTACTATAGAATGTCAACCATTGTTCTAGCTTTTTAATTTGGCTTTTTATTGAACAGTTTTCATGACTTTGGTGCGTTTTTCATGACTTTGGTGCTGTCTGGTTGAAGAAGTAGGTGTTTAAAACTTGAATGCTGATGAGAATACTGACTTGTCAAAATTACTGCTGCAGACCCTCTCCACAATTTCCATTACATCAGACTCTGTCAGTCTCTTCAGCTTTGATCTGGCCCGATGTCTCCTGTAGAACTCGAAAGAAAGCTGAGAAAAGAATAAACAAATTTTTTCATATTTTTAATTTTCTCATTCGTGTTTTAGTGAAGGTCAGCATGGCAAGCAGTAATAAATGCACAGAATGCTAAACTTAAAGTAATTTTTAGGTTTATGTCTGTGTACTTCATTAAAAAGTTATAAAGAATTTGGAATACATTTAACCTCTACATATTCATGAAATATAGAGAAGATCAACATACCTGGTGAGCGATAGCACGACAACCGTCACATCGTAAAGCGTGGGGCATATGTGGGCTGTTCTGTTCCTCGTCGTCCAGTTTAGGAGGAGAGAGGCGGATCATGCCCTCTCTCTCCTCTGGCATTTCATCCTCACCTTCGGACTTTGTTAATTTCATACTACCTTCGCCGCCCTCTTCACCAGCAACTTTTCCAAGATACAAAACGTTAAGTATCATGTAATAACATATTACATTCGCTGCACGGAACCTTATGACAACCATTCTGTAGCTATCTTGTGTCTAATGTCGGGTAGGCAGCCCTAAGTTGGAGTATACACTCGAATAAATTTAATCTCTTTCATATTTATAATCCGGAAGCGAATCGCATTGTAACACGTTTCAAATCGAGCGCGCAGTTCCAGGTTCGCATTGTTAGGGTTTAGGGCTAAATGCGATCAATAGCTGCATGTATGTAATATGGCGCTAGCTCTAGAACTGTTACAGAGCGGAGAACTGACAAAATACTGGATTTCGCAACGCTTAAATTTTCACTCTTAAATGTCCAACATTTGACATAAACAGCTGATAAACCAGGTCCCTGACATGTCCATTTCCACGTCACTGCATGCTCTATAAATAAACCTGATTACAGCATATATAAATATAAACACACAATCCGCTATCATAGTTTCAGATTAAACTATTAAGGTAAGTTTATAATATTTAAAATAGTACTGTAAATGTTCATTGGAATTCAAATCATACAATTAAAACAGCGTTGTGTAGTGTCACTGACTCACTGTCAGAGATAAAGAGCAGTCTAAACGAAATCTATAGATATGGTTGTCTGTCTGTTTGCCTGTCACAAGATACTATCGAAATAATAGCCTCCATGAAATACAAGGTTCTTTTTCTGTAAGGAGACAAGATTGTGTCTTCGAGGTCATGGCTGCAGTAACTCCAACCTTGATCACTGTTGATCAGTTGATGGGACGTTTTTTCGGGGGAGCCATATTGGTTCCTCAGTGTATAAAGGACATCTACACGCCCCACCGATGGAAAAGTCGGGGGCTGTGACAAGCTCTTGTTGGCAGATTCAATGCCTCATTGTGAATTTTGAAATTTAACCTTTCTGACTAAGATCACGAATTCTTTTCAAAGGGAATGGTGTGTGGTGTGGTGGTGGTGGTGGTGGGGGGGGGGGGGGGCACCACACCATAGACTGCTTTCATGCTAAAGTTTTGTCGCATTAGCAGCGGACTATAGGTCGATCCTGATCACACATGCAACATCATATGGATTGCTTTACATTGTTGAAAACCTATTTGTCGTGTAATACTCTACTGTGTATACAAGTCTTTGTTTAAAATTTTCATTTGAAGCTAGTATAATGAAAGATGTGTTGTTTCCTTTTAGTATATAAGTCCCTAATATTATCTTTTGAACTTATTTACCCGGCCTGTCTTAAGAATACCCCTTTATATTGCAAAAACATAATTATTTATAAATGTTTATCTGGTTGCAGATGCTGACGGATGAACATAGAGAGGAGCTCAACGATAAAGGGTTCACAGTGATCAACGGGGTGTTGCCGAGTTCTGAATGTGACGATTATGTCGCCGAATACAGAGAATGGCTAGCTCAGTTCAAAGATGGTGACTGGCCCAGAAGTAAGTCATCTTTGATCAACCAGTACAATACCGGAAATTTCGAAACGACTTGGAAGATTCGCTTGAAAACCAAATCTGTATTTGCTCAACTCTGGAACACAGACAAACTATTGTCAAGTGTTGATGCCATTGCTATAGGACGACCACCAGAAGATGGAAAAGAGGAGTTTGAGTCACCAGGACAACACTGGCTGCACACTGACCAATCAGCGAAAAGAAAAGGACTCCACGCCTACCAAGGAGGCGTGTACCTCGAAACAACAGATGAAGATGATTGGACGTTTCATTTAATGGAAGGTTCTCACAAGTATCTTGATGAATTTTATAAACTCAACAAAAAGCAGGCATTTAAAAGTTCAATTAACGAATATTATCACTTACGAGATGAAGACTTCGAATGGTTCAAAGATAAGGGATGCAAAACGATTCGACTTCCGGTGCCAAAAGGAGGAATGGTTTTATGGGATTCCAGGCTGGTCCATGCTAATGCCAGACCCTTGAGAAACCGAAATAATCCAGGGAGATGGCGTTTCACAATTTTCATTTGTATGACACCAGCAATATGGGCAACAAAAGACGATTACGAGAAAAGGAAAGTGGCCTATGAATGTGGATGTATGACTACGCACTGGCCCTCCGGAGGGGTCCGTTTTTATGTCTCAAAACCACCTCCTTCGTTTTCAGATTATCAAATTAAATATCCTAAAGATCTGCCACCGAATGCCAAAACAAATGATGCAAAAATGTTGTCGGGATACAAGCAATATGACTTCAGTGACGGACAGTCAAATGGACCAGACTACACCCCAGAGATAGAGAAGATGTATGATTTTGACGTTAGTGAGGATGTGTCTCTCACTAAAGAACTTGCATCGTCGCTACAGAAAATAAGTGTTAAGCACTTTTTTTATGCTGCAGGATTATCCTTCTTCTTGTTCGTAGTCCTGAAATATGCAGAGCAAATATTTTTGTTGTAAAGTTGTCTCTCTCGCGTCACGTTCTGACTTACACATGTAAGTTTTAGACTGAGTTAAGAAAAATATATTAAAAAAAATATTTTTATGTAAGACCTAGTATGATAAAACTAATTGAACTGCTTAATTCGGACGGACTCAGAAATTATACTTAAAAAGCTCGGGAAATTTCTGTTTGAATGTTTTAAAGACGGAAAATTCTACTCTTAATTAAGATTAATAACACTTCAGTATGAGTTCTTTTTTATCATTTTTTTTGGTCAATTTTGTTATAAAGCAACTGTTGATCAATGTTTATAAATTACTGCTATACTTTTATGGCAATATATGCAATTTATACGCCAATAAAGATACTAGTACCACTATAAAGAGATGAATGATATAAATCTATAGCTTTTCTTGTAGCAAATAATTCCTTTGTACTTGATATTCCCTTCCGTCCACTACGTAATATTATGTTCAGTTTATATTTTGCTTCGCAAGTGCTTATCTACATGTAACTTGTAACGTACTTGGCGATCAACCTGGAAGGAGTTTTAAGGAAGATCTAGTATTAATAAAAAAAGGCATCCAAAAATAAATAAAATGTACAAAACCTTCCACTGTGTGTATACTTAAATGCTGTTGTTGCTTTCATAAACTTCATTAACAATAAAAACTGGAGATGTGAGCACTGAGCTCACAAAATGATACCCTTTGCTCTCATATTAGTATAATGATAAAGTCTATTTTTGCTATGGGAAAGCTCAAATATCTGTCTGATTGAAACGAAAAATAGGAGGTGCACAAGGGCTCAATATAACAAAGAAAGTGAAAGTCTCATTAAATTTTATTCAGTGGTATAGGAGGAGTTACGGATCCCAATTATTATGGAAAGGCAGTGTTCAGGTTTTGCTGTGAGAAACCCCAAAAGAGGTGCACAATGGCACTATATGTAATAAAGATTCTATGAAAGTCTCATTAAATTTTATTCAGTGGTATAGGAGGAGTTGTGGATAAGAGATGGGTACCCCTAAGGTTACGGACGTACAGGCGGACGTACATACGGACGGAAGGACATCCCCATCACAATATACACTCCCTTTTCTCAGCAGGGGTGAATGAAAACTACCGATATACACACTAACGCAAAATGACGAGAAAACAACTCAAACCTACACTTCAGTTATTATAATAGTTATTTGTTTGTATAAGATAAGCTTAACTCCTCACATTAATGAACATTAGCCGGAGAGATAAAATTATTTATCAATTTCAAGTCTGAATAAAATATTTTCTACGTCATATCATTAAATGTTGTCAGCTGGAGCAAGTCTGAAAAAATTATGTTCATAGTTTCTAATTTCAAATTGTAATCAACCATTTAAAGGACCATTGCATACCGGTAATCAATATTTAATGAAAGATTTATATGCAATCTTAAATCAAAATTTAATTAATTTATTATTAATTTTTCTTTTATTTCAATGATGCATTTTAAAAAGAACAAAAATACTTTGACATATATACAGAGGTTAGTTCAGCCCGGAAAATAAGAAACGGTTGCATTTTTATAAAGTATATTTTTTTTTCAATTTTTGTGTATCTGGAATTATAGAGTTCAATGAGAAAAATGCCCTTCGGACAATTGATTGATTTTAATCTGCGAATTGTTTGAAAATGTGCATTGTGCAAACATTAAGAATAATAGCGAAAGATTTTTAATCATTATTTAGCTGGAGGTCATTTCACTTCTGTTATTATCCAGATAATGACAATAATTTTAATGCATCTATCCCGAATATTTGTAAGTGTTATGACAACCTGTAACACGACATCGTTGAGATGATGACTATCTCAAAGGGTGAAATTTGAGCCGAATGGGGCCAATGGCAGAAAAAATGCTTATGAAAATAAATTTACTAAGATTTGCTATAACCACTAACTTAGAAACTTGGCTCAAGGACACTGCACACCCTCTACCTATGAACACTCTATAGATAAAGTTTGAGCCTGCCTAAGCCAAGGGGAGAGAAAAATATGCACTGGACAAGGATTTTACACATTAGAGATTTTTCGACCTTGACCTTTGAACCAGAAAATTGGTTCAAGGTCTCTATACGCATTCTACCCATGGACACTCTATGGGTAAAGTTTGAGCTAGGTAGGTCCAAGGTGGAGAATATATGCTTCGGACAAGGATTTTTCATGCAAACAGACTTTCTGACCTTAACTTTTTATTTAGAAACCTGGTTCAAGGTCACTGCACATCCTCTACCCACGGACCCTCTATGGGTGAAGTATGAGCTCAACTGGGCCAAAGGAAGAGAAAATATGTTCCAAACAAGGATATGACATAAAGAGGTTTTTTCGACCTCGACCTTTGGTTGGAAAAATTGGTTCAAGGTCACTGCATACTCTCTACCCACGGGAAATCTATGCGTGAAGTTTGAGCCTGACTTGGCTAACGGGAGAAAAAATAATGAAGTCGGAAGGACGGACACTCAGACTGATCCTAATAATTGTCTAGATAAATTGATCCAACATCATGAAAATGATATATTATACAGTTATAGACTAGGTATGAGGGCAGCATATGATTTGTTGGACCTGAAGGTGAAAATGTTGCCCTTGGCCTGCGGCCTCGGGCAACATTTTCACCTTCAGGTCCAACAAATCATATGCTGCCCTCATACCCAGTCTATAACTGTTTTGTTATACCCTTCACTTAAGATAGATCACTAAAATTAAAACCTTTAAACATATTTCCTCATATACTCAGTAATTAAACAATTTCCTTATAAGTAAAATTTGGCTTTTTAAATAAAAATGACAACAACAAAGAATGAAAAAAATCATTAAAATATTATAACACAGAAATTATTTATCACAAAATATTATTTTTCCCCGTGACGCCATCTTTCAAAAAGCATACGCTGTAACACTTGAAACCTCGGCTATTTCCGTGTCGCCGATATTAAACGACGGCTAATTACTTGTGACGCAGTGACGTTGCGGTCTAACAATTCTTATGTTGGACTGACAGACCGGTCAACAAAATTGTTAGACCGATGAAAAAAAACATTTAGTTTGTTGGACTTTTTGTTTGTAATAAATATATAGAAAGATATTTATAAGGGTATAACAAAACTAGTTAAATATCTAGTTATGTTTAATGTTCAAGCCTGTAGCAGTGATTTTGAAAATGTGAAGTTATTCATATGTGTGTAAGTGTGTGTGTGTGTGTGTTGGGGATGGAAATGTTTGGAGGATGAACTCCTGACTCATATTTTACAGAGTTTGTATTACATAAAAAAAACAACTTTGGATCCCCTCCCCCTGTACTTTATGTTCACCACCACCCTGATGTTATCTTAACTAAAATTAATTAAGGTTCATTGATACTCTGATAAGAGAGATAACTCTTAATGACATAAATCTCTATTACTACTTTATAGATTTGTCAAGTTGAAATGTCTTTTTTGTTTAATTTTACCTCGCAAGCTATAGTATAATTGTTTGTATTTTACTTATAAAATACATTTCTTCCGGAAAATCATAAAAGTTAAAACAACATTTATATGATTGAGCACAGGGTTTATGAACCTTAATTGCCAGACATTCCAGAAACAACAAATGCCCATGTTTCTGTTTAGACGTTCTCACTAGCTTGAATGAGTGTTGCTATATCTGTATTTAATTTTCACATAGGGTTCTGGAACATAAAAAATGGTTCTTGTCACATCGGCAATGGCGCACAATTAAGCTAGAGCTACCCGCACAAAAATTACCTACAGTTAACAATAGTTAACTTCGACACGATGGAGAGTACAGTTACTTTAACACTTGATTTATCATAGTTATCACCTTGATGTACAAGTACTTTATATCGCTATGTATAAGGTGATATATATATATCTAAACACATCTGATTTGAAGTACTAATATACTAATATATATTTACAAAAATTAAAATAAGAGAACTTTTCTTCAGTGTAGAAATTTCTTGAAATTTCCATTCATCTGAAAAAAAAATGTTAGGTTTCAAAAAGTAGAAAAAAAAATAGAAGCCTTCAACAGATATCTTTGGTAAAATTAAAAAAGGCGCATACTGGATAAAACCTAGGTTGTGTAATTAAATGAACCATTTATCAATGGATATTAGTTTACTATCATAGTGATAACTTTGACATTGGATTACTACTGTAATAACTTTGAAAACGGTTTATTTTAGTGAAACTTTTGACACTTTGCATGCATGAATTTTGATCATTTTTCTGAAAATCAAGATATCTATCACCATAAGTTCATATCTATGAAATTGTATTTCAGTGTAACTAACATTGGTATCCATATTTAGTATATTTGCATTATAAAGTTACATCGTATATACGTACATAATGATTTTTTTTTTTGGGGGGGGGGGGTTCAATGCATATAAATATTTGTCCTTGTTTTCATAAGAAGCGTTTCATTTGAAAAAAAAAAGTTCATTAAATATTTTCCAAGGTTAAATTGTTTTAATGCAGGTTTAATTCAAGGTCATGAGGTCAAAAATCATCATAAATGGGGAAAGGTCTTGTCACAGGTTTTGGACATGAAAAATATGAAAACCATGTCTCTTCAAATGCAAAACTTACATTCAACGTTAAATATGAAAAATAGGCCAAACTTCAAGGTCAATGTCATGAAGTAAAAAAAAAAAGAAAGGTAATGTCAGAAGGGTAATGTACATTTGAGATATGAAAGCTTATACATGTATTCTCTAATTCAAAAGTTATGAACAATGTTAAAAGTTTTGAAAGGTCTAGGTCAAACTTCAAGGTAAAGTATATAAAAGTACGAATACTTTTGACCTTTTCCCAAACATCCTTAGGTGGAGTATATTCTACTTTAGGGAAACAAAATTGAAAGGGACATAGATAATCTTGCATTGCAGTTTTATCTTATCACTAATTTGAACCAACATGAAAATTCTGTTAGGACATCATAAAATCCCGGTCTCCGGACAACGGCAGTCAGTCTCCGTAAATCTACGTCAGTCTTTCATTTCATCATCACAATCCATATTTACGACATTGCATGTAGGGTATACAGTTTGAATATCGCACTAAAATACATGATCTCTCTGGAACATTTTGTTCTTTATTCTATACCTTACAAACATCCATAATGAATAAAAATATCTTATTCAGTAGTTTCACTTGAAGTCCTTTATATTCTGTAGAGTTTATTATGAAAAGTGATATAAAGCATTTTATACAAATATAATTACATATGTATGTACATTTCTATCCTCTAGCAAAGTCATGATTGGTATATCATATATAATTTATTTTTGACATAGTCGCACACAGAGAATTCGACATTTTTTGCATTTATTGAAAAGTTGTCATTTTCTGTTTTAATTGTCTATCTGTGTAAAAAAGGGGTCTTAAGACAGATTAAAACGAGAGAGTATACAACAATGACTTAACAAATATTTCAAAAAAATTAATACAATGTACCTTTACATATATAGAGTGAACGAATTTTCATAAACTTCCAGCTACATATAAAATAAATCAAATATTTCGTACCTACAATTTCTATTAAGATCTAAGTACACAAACAAGAAATGACAAGAAATTATTGACAGATGTGCAACACATTACAGAAATCAGGTGCATAGGAATGTTTGTCACTAGGTAGAGAGGTAGACCATAAAAATAACACATAATTTTATTATATACAAAAGTTAGCAAAGACTCCTCATTAGTTCAATACTTCTGTCTCAAGCCTCTGGCATACAGGTGCTTGTTTCGTAAACGTGTATACATGGCACCCCCTTCTTTCTCTTAGGAGGGAGTGCCCTGTATACGAAACATGTGCCTGTGCTCCGGTGTTTTTGTGACTTCCACATCAGGGAGTGGTGCAGTTGAGGGCCTGATTAATCAGATCTAGGGTATTACCCGACGGCTTAAACTGAATGACCACCACGGCATAGGTGACTATACTGCCAGCAAACTGGACAAAGGAAAAAAATAAACAGCCTGACGTTATGATTATAAATAGTAATTAAAGTGTAATTTTTACAATAAAACCGTCAAAACTCAATACGAATTTTTGTACTTGCGTGCTTTTATGTCGGATTTTAAAAAAAAAAAAAAAAAATCATCCTATCTCAATTTTTAGCGGTTTTTTCGAGCACCAGTACCGTCCTAGAATTGTTCATTACTCAGAAAAGTGTGTCTTCTAAATTTATATAATTGTTATACATCAATATGCCATTAAGAAATATTTTAAGAATAACTTACGGTGATGATGGTTGGTTTGTCAATTGTAAATAAACCAAACGCCGTGAAGCCGATAGGATTACTGGTCAGCTGTGTCAAAAAGGTGGTCATCTACAGATAAAAAAGGGGAGAAAACTCCCTCAGTAGTGTAAGGTTCATAAAGGTTAGTCCAAATAAAGGTTCGTAAGTATGTAATAGATCTAGTTACCTGAACACTTTCCCCTGGCGACATGTTACGTAAATCTATGGTATAGATACTGGATAATACAGCATGGGCCTGTGCAAAAATGACAAAGGGATCAGTAATTCCATACAACTTAGACATTTTTTTGGATTTTCCAGTAGGCGATGTATTAATTCTTAGACACGAGTGCTTAGTTGCCCAGAATGTGCATCGATGCTGAAGGTCTAATTTAGTTTAAAAAAAAAAAGAAAAAAAGTTCAAGAATATCATTCGAACGCACTGATTTTGACTTGATGGTGGAGGATTTCATCTTTCTATGCAGCACTTTATATATATGGACAGAGTCGCAAATAATAAAAAAAAATTCTATGATACTTCTACTACTAAAAAAAAGTCGAAGAAATATAATAATTTTAATGTACAAAATATTTACATGCGATGCCTTAAACATTTTACGTACCACACAGAAAAAAATTTGCGGATATGAAATTTCTATTTCTTATACCGGGTATAAGGAATTTATAAATCAAGGGCTTTTTGATAAATTCTATTACACATTTTATACATCATCTAAAATTCATTAATTATATTTAAAAAAAATAGATATACCATAGTATTTCCCATTTTAAAAACATCACTGAATTTTCTTTTTTTTTTTTTTTGAAAGGTCTCTTCAATCCCAATTGTTGGAAAAACTCGGAAATGGAGGGGAAAAACACTATGCATAATTATTGTCGAGAAAGTTTTAGAATTTTTTTTTTAACTATTATGAATTCTAAAGATTAAATAAAAATTAGAAAACTTGGGATTAACAAATCCACCGATCGTAGTAGATTAGAAAATGTTAAAAGTATTTTGTTAAAAAAGGAATATTCATACGAAAAAATCTGAAATATCAAAGCATGATTATTTCTTTCACTTGAATTTCAGATGCAGAAGAAACCTGTGTTTATTTATGGAAGATGGACAGAAATCATTTACAGGTGCCAAGCATAAAATTCTGTTTACAATTCTAGTTATACGGCATGTGCATCAATTGTAGAGTTTACAATAGAATTGACAATTGTCAAAATATTTATTCATTCGTGTACTTTTAGAATGAATTGAGTTACAAAGACGCGTAAATAATTTCGATGAATTTACTCTGATGAGGAAATGCCTTTGTATTTCTCATTTGTAAACTTGATGAACCAGGATCACCAAGTCTTTGGTTCTTAAAGCTAATATTACAGTATCTTTACATAAAAGGAAAAAAACGCAATTGTGAGAGTTAAAAATCATAAGATACAAGCATTTATCTCAAATAAATTATTAGGGAAGTAGCTATGTCAAAGTCGAAAGAAATGAGGAACTGATCTTAGTTTTCCACACAACATATTTGTTACATTTATAATTCGTTCCGGCATTTTTAAGGGGGCTAGGGATTGTTTTAATGGTACATGGACTATACTAACCTCGTGGTTGACTACACCTCCCGCCATGAAGACACAGATGATCTGTATGAAACTAAGACCCACAGACCACCAGGTGGCGGCATATGCAAATGTATTCACTGTTTTAAACAAGACAAAGTACAGCGTAAAGATTATCAACGGAATAATCGTCGCAATCGTCACCAGCACGTACATGGAGAAGATGTCGTCTGCCGTGTACAGCATGTCCAACAACTTCATGTGTTGTAGACGAAAGTTCTCTATGTCGCCATTGAATTTCCCGTCACTGGTTATGGTACCGACAAACTTTTTCTTGAAATGACGGAAAGCTATGTATATGATGTAGCAGGCGATGACAAACATGGCTGTCAACAGAAACCACACGGAAACAAAGTAGTAGTAAATAATCATCTGGACTATTTTGATAATGATAGACGCTGCATCCTGTGGAGGCGGCGGTCCGGAGCTTGAAATGAAGTACATTCCAATCCCCATAAATCCAAATGATGCCAGCAACCAACAGGTGTACAAAATGCAAGTTGCAATAGAGATTCTTCTGGGTGTCTTTAAATGTTTGAAACCAAGACTTCTAGACAGCGCGTCCCATTTCTCGAAAAAAGCATTCCAGTTCCTACAACCAATAATATTATTTAGAGCGTAACAGGCCGCTTGTAGGAACCAAGTACATGTAATAATTTCATTACAGACCATGCCATCCAAACTGGTTGCGTTTTTAAACGTGGCCAGAGAACTGCCGAAATTCCCCAGAAGGATCAAAAACACGACAATGTCATACACCAGCCAGAACGAACATTTCCTCTTGCTTTTGGTCGTCGGACTCTCCTCGTTTTCGTGACCCTCGTCACTCTTCGTTTCTTTTGTTTTAACTCCATGAAGAAGACCTGCCAGCTTCAAAACCCACAAAAGAGACCGGAAGGACCATTTCAGACCTCGGTCCTCCTCAAAGGTCCATGCCGACCGCAACGAATTTCTTTTATCTTCCATCACTGGAACCACAATGGTAGGCATTAGGTCTGGAAGGCAGGGAGCGATATATTTGTGAGCTCAGAACACAGATATATACAATAAAAATTTAAATAAATAAATCTACATTTACTAGCATCAACAGACATGTGCTAGCTATTTAAGCGTTTCTTGAATCTCTCTCCCACTAAGAAAAGTGATTGAAGATGGCCAAAGATTTTATTTCATTTTCGTTGCACAGCTGATCGAAATAATGCATGATGAATCTGTATTTAATTTGCTCGTGGTATTCTATATACACACTTCAGAAAAAAAGAGATGTGTACTTGCATCATTTTTGTGATGACAGAGTGTTTACTTATGGCCACCGGGACGTTCCCTGAAGATATGAAACGTGATCCTATTCCAATATTCCGACCTCAGGACCGGAAGTCGAACTTGTGTCCTGTTTCCGTGAACTCTTGTGTTTTGCAGCATCATACCCATGTTACAAAAAATTAAAGAACGTCATACCCAAAGTTAAATACTGCTTTATATATTTAAGGCAAAATATTTCCGATATTATTAAAATATTAGACGGTAATGTCACTGTCTAAAAGTACACAGGAAAGTGCCGTTGCAATACGAGATCTTGCAGCCTCGACACTACCATATCGACATTTTCTGGCCCCAGGACCATGACATAGACAGCTTAAGTTAATTTCTTTATTAAAATCGTAAGATTTTTATTGTCATTGAAAACTCTATCTTTGCAGATAACAGCACTTTGGTCATGCAATTTGAATAATATCTTGATTGGAAAGTTTGACTTTACATCATTCCAATACATTACATATAGTTTTTGACTTGAGCTTAAGACGTTTGATCATCCTGTTAAAGGACTGGCCCAAGGATCATGAAAAAGACATTTCAATCATCTATAGAGTGTTTAATACTTGTTAATCGAATTCTTAATCAGCTTATATATACTTGTCTATATTTCTGATTTTCCTTCATCTCTGTAAACAGCGTCAAAGCTCTGCTCGTCCGATTGGAAAATTCGTCTTACAACACAAACTGCTATATTGTGTTACCTTGTATTATATGCTATGGAATAGAAAATTATTACAGAAACACTTTGGATATTACAGATGCTATCCACAAAAAGATTTACATGAACTTCTTTATATACATTAGTGGTGTCGTATACAATTGTATCCTTTTGAATATCAGTAAAGCTGAACTGTGAACGAGAACTGGAGAAGTAGTTGTGACGATGAAGAGGAGATACATGTATTTCAATAAAGGCTGTTAAAGATGTTTGCTGTTTTAATTCACCAATTATACTTGAAAATGTATTGCAATTGGGGGGGTAGGGAGGGAGATTTGAAAGATGAGTATGGCACACATATTGCTTCAAGGAGACGGACAATAAATTCTGCAAAGTTTGTAACTGGATACTCCATCAACTGTACACAGGAGAACATTTAACTACATTGTTAATAAGATGAATATTTAGAAGGACAGAAAGAGTGTAAAACATTATAGATCATTGATCAAAAACACTGTACACCTTTTTGGAAAATAATTTATTTTTCATGACTTCAAAAGAAAAACGATACTGATATTCAGTTAATATTGTCTCAATGTTTCTGTTATCACAATGATCACTCTAGTTCTTGTAACACAGGTGTGTTACTTATGTTCCCCACAGCTGAGGCCGTAGATGGACTCGCTTTCATTTTCTCTGCAAACTGAAAGTAAAAAGAAAAAAAAGAATTATTTTTCTGGGATGCTGATTATCTATTAAAAAAAAAGTTAAGACAGCTAATTAAAACAATAACATATATTTATCTGAACATTTTAACTTTGTTCAAAATCTACAGTTTATAAATATTGCTATGATTAGATATATAAAATGTAGAATAATGTAGATAAAATCATCTCCAACACATTATGATTCATATATGCCTTGATTTTCTTTTAAACTATACATATGTTTATAATGAGACTTGCAAGTTTAGATTTTTTAACAATTTTGTGGTTGATTAATTTCTATCATTCATAACATATTTATGCTCTATACCATTTTTTGAATTTCCTACCTTAACAACATCTTGTCGGCTGATCTGGTCAATTGATGAGAATATAGAGTTAAAATCCAGGGCTTTTCCTCTTGTTCCTACTTCATATATCAAGTTAGCATCCTTCTCAGCATAGAAAGCATAGGCTGATTTTAATTTATTTCTGAAAAAGACACAATGAGGTTTGACAATGACTGCAATTCACAGCAGCAGCAACTTTTTATCACCTGTTTAGCACATTAAATTACACTTACAAACTATAAAACAAGAATCTTCATTTTGAAGCATGAAGGCATCTGAAGACACAACAACAATGCCACTTACAACATATGAAATGATAATCTTAAACTGTTTTTGCTATAGCTGGAGAAAAAACCAAGCTATGTATCTACTGTATTTTGTAAACTTTTGATTTTTTTTTTTGGATAAAGACACCTACTTAGCATCTTCTACGTCCTTGGCTGCCACATCTTTGACTGTCTGGTTAAAGACTTTGTTAGCTGCTTCTATTGACTGCAAATATATGTAGACATAGGTTAAACTAAGAATAATAAAGTAACAAAGTAAAAGATAAAGAGTGAGAGAGGGAGAAATGAAATACGAATAAATGAAATGAAGATATTTAATTAAGAGCTGGTTTTTAACACTTTCTGTGTGCTTTATTCAATTAAAACATGTTTAACCAATCACTGTTTCATGTCATTATAATTGTTGATCGTTAACATTTTCTAACCTTCCTCATGTCCTCTCCATGGCCCTTCACAGCATAACCAAACAATCCTGAGTCACTGAAGTTTATGTTGATGGCAGATGCCTGCAATTAAATTTAAGGACTTTGAATGCAAAGAATATAGCTAGAATTTGGAAATAAATCAACAGAACATACAGTTAATTTTTTGAGCTGAGTATGATCCAGTATTTTTTTTTTAATCTCTTAGTAATTTGTCTCACATGTAAAATAAACTTGTTGCTTAGTTCCTGGAGACAGGTTTATACTTACTGAACAGTTGTTGTTGCTGGCTTCAGCAACTGCTGTGCTGAGTTTGTTGCTGCCTCCACCTGATCCGTATTTGATCTGGATTCCGGTTCCTAAGATCATCTGGAGTATTCCAGAGGCCAGCAGTTCCTTCTCATTGTTGAAGCTGAAATTAATCGTTAATTAGCTGAAATAAATGACAAATGCTTCAAAGAAACGATCAGCATGATACAATTTCTATATTGTCCTATTGAAGTTTTAGTCTTCAACTGAATTTTACGTAAACGAGCAGTATTCAACAGAAAAACATATTCCAAGATCTCTCATGTATTTGAAAGGTAACTCATTAGTGGTATCTTACCTAACCCCTTCCTTAGCAAAGAGAAAAGTAGCATCAGGTGTTTTTGTTCGGGTGCGAAGTTCACCTAAAGATGTTCAAAGTTATTTCATGACTTAGCATGGAGAAAGAAATGAAGCCAAGGGCAATAACCAGAAAATAAAAAGAACTCATAAAATGTGTTCTTTTATGTAACCACAAAATCATACCTCCATAGTATTTAGCAGGTAATTGTGGGATTTTGAAAATATCATCCATGTCTACAATTTCTACCTCCGACTTCTTGGGAACAGAGAGGGCAAGATCAGATTCCCCATAATCAAACGAGACACGCCCTTGAGGGTTTTGTAACAGATCCAGCACTTCTTCATAGACTTGATCCAGTGTTTCTAGGGGTTCTACAAATTTTTCCAGAAGATTCTGCTGCATGCCTGTGCCGACTACCATCATGTCCTCCCCTCTAAAGTGGTCAATCATGAAATACTTCATCTGAAATAACAAATGGTCAGTTTGATTCATTATACAGTTAATTGGCATGCTGTTAAATAAAGATTTCTTACATCAAATGAATGAGGTCAAGTTTAAATCTTAAAAGATTTTTACACAGTTAACTGTTATAAATGAGAATAGCTAAAAAAGATCTGTTTTTAGTCAATGTACCAGGTAGCTGCATCCTTGAGGTAATTTTTGGGCCATTTAGGCCTACAGATATCATACTTCAATATACAACAGACATAGCTTTGTTTTAAACAGTATTAAGATTAATGAGGATTTAATAACTGCACTCATTTCATTTATTTAGACATGTATTGAATTATGTCAGCAAACAAATCTACTGAATTCTCTATGCACAAACTAAACCTGTAAACATGTTAATACATTTGGCTGTTAGGCCTAATTCTATTTAGCGACTTTCACAGAAAGCATCTTATGCTTAATCAGAAAGTGGCTTCTGCTAAATCAAGTACATTTCTGAATGTTTTGTGAATATATACATTGAACTGTATTAAAATTATATTCATATAAAGCTCATTTAGAAAGCGCTAAATCAAATCTACTCTAATTTGTTGAAAAATCAATTAATTTCAGTCATATATTGTGCATGTCAAATGAAATGCATTTACATTATCCTATAATTGTCTTTCTCAAAACAATTGTTTGACCTTTAACCTAGTCAATTGTTTGACCTTTAACCTAGTCAACTGTTTGACCTTTAACCTTTAAGCTATTCAATTGTTTGACTTTTAACCTTTAAGCTACTCAATTGTTTGAAAAATTATAAACAAATGGCCAATTTCTCTGTAGTCTGTGTACTTTGAAACATGTTCAGTGTGGGTCTTACCATATCACCATCAACATTGCCAACCATAGAGTCAGGACAGTATACAGAGTTCCCAAGATTGTACCTGTATGCAGCTTTGTGCAGATCTTCAAAAGCCACTGTAACACAAAACATTATATTATCAAAACATCAAATAAATTTGCAATTCATCAATCACAAAAATATTCAGGATTAATGTCCATACATCGCTAATACCATAGTAAGAAGATTAATGGTATCTGTATACAGAGTTTACATTAAGTAAACAGAAAAAGAGAATACAAACTCTGGTCATTATTAGCTTTGTACTGGGCCAGATCTTCTACCACACGCCATTCACAGGGCTTCAAGTACCACTTCTCAAAAGTGGGCTTTGTCAAAATGGCACCCAAGTAATTCACAAACCCTTCTCTGTGAGAATATAAATTTGATGGCTCTCTTTAATCAGAATAAGAAAACTTGTTGCACATTTACATAACTTGTTGTACATTCAAGCATTACTTTATGATGTCAGCAGGCTTAAAATTGAAAAAAAGAACTTTAAAGCTATATATGGCGTATCTGAGCTAAAAAAATAAAAATACGAGATCGAGTGTAGAACATGATAATTGTTTTTTACATTGAAATAAAAATTTTCACCGATTTTGAACTTGAATATCTTTGAAAAGCAATTGATTTATATTGTGTAATTTACAGGAAAGTCCTATCTTTATATAAAGTAATAAAACAAATAGAAAGATCCTTTTAATTTTAGTTAGTCTGAACTTATCAAATATATGCCATATATGACTTTAACATTAACATTAGTTAGTGCAGACTTTCATTTATTGAAAGGGTTTATAAAAACTAACAAAAACACCAAATCAAAATATCACTTTATAAACATATACATGTAAATGATAAGAGAGAACTATGTTATCCAAAAAGTCCTACTTACAACTCTGATGTCGGACCCTCTATTGTATAAATCATATGCTCTCTTGTGGTCTGAACACTATTGTAAATAAATAAAACGTGCTCAGTTGTAGATTCCTCCTGTTACATGATAACTTTTAAGACTTTAGAAATATTTCTTTTACAGCTTTCTCTAATACATCTAGAAGAATTCTTTGACTTCTTATAATAGCAGCATAACATTATTCTAAATCTAATTGACTTAGACAAACCCAAACTAGCATTTGTATTTACCTTAAGTTGCCACCTGCTTCGTCTATGTTTTTTATAAGTTTAAACCCGGAGAAAGGTCCTGTGTTCTAAAAAGATAGACAAAAGATACAAGTAGAATCCTTTTTCACAGGACTATGAATTTCTCTGCACTCTATGATTACTGAGATCAATAATTATGTTGAAATTGATTTTACACAGGCAAAAGTGGCTTACAAAAATTTTATATGAAATTCACATGAATTTCCTGTGAATTCTTTGCACGAGAAAGAGACGAAAAACAAGACGTGAAATTTATGTGAAAACTTCAAGGCATTTTGACATTACTTTCATATGAATTTTACATGAAGAACATATCGCATAAATATTGTGGAAAGAAAACTTCACATGAAAGTTCTAAAAAAAAATATGTGAATATCATACAAATTTATTCACATGATATTTGCATGAAAAAAATATTTATATAATTTCACATGATTTTCACATAATTTTCAAATAAAAAGATAATCGCATGAATATCATGTAAGCCACTTTTCCTTGTGATATAATTATTTTAACAATGCCTGAGTGTACATGTAAACTTTTATTGTCAGTAACATGTCCCAAAGAGCAGAAGAGCCTTCATACTTTTGTTGCCCCATGCACAAGTCTATAAATTTCTCAGTGTTTAGGAAGTATCAATCCAAAGCTTCATATGGATACTAAATAATGAGTTATCTTCCCATGTATTTGGATCCTCTTAAATACAATATATATGCATCATGAACAAGAGGCCCATGGGCCACAATGCTCTTATGACTCACCTATAGCTTGTTGTTCTTCATCAGCAGATTTCCCCCCCCCCCCCCCCCCCCCTTACACATTCCTATGTAAAACTCTGATCACATATTGTGGCCTTGTGTGTCATGATTTGAACAAAATTTAAATACACAATATGAGGTGGCTTTCATTTAAGAAATGAACAATGTTGTTTCAGTGTACATGGTGTTATGAACAACATTAGCTCTGCAGACATATTCAATGATGTCTGTGAACAATTTACAGGTGACAGATGGATGCTGGACACCCTTCAATTACAAAAGCTCACTAAGCCTTCGGCTCAGGTGAGTTAAAAACCTTAAGGTGTATATCCATGTCCAATGCAAATTTTAACATACATAGAACTTACACTGAGAGCAGTTGCTCTGAGGTAATGTGATACTCCTAGTTGATAAGGTGACTCATATCTAGATCCAGCTTTCAAGAAGAAGGACACCTGTCCAATGGAGGAGTTGGTGTTGATGTTGTCAAGTGTGGTCACTTGGATGTTATTTCCCAAAGTTGTCAGCTGTGCAAAGGACAGACCATATGCTACTTAAATGAGCTTCAGTTTTGCAACAGTTTTGTTTTTACACATTTTTTCTTGATAAAATGACTTCAAGAAATAAATATGCATTAAAATTCACTGGTACTGAAAGATTATTAAAAGAGATGGAGAAAAGTGCAATTTGAGTAAAAGTGGGTAACTAAAATTAATGCTACAAACAGTATTTCTACTTAACTGAAAAATTTGCATATATTTTTATGAAAATATGGAAAGTAATAATGAACTTTGTACATACTTTTGAGTTTTCTGTACGTGCAAGTGGTGCCAAAGTTCCATAATGCCTTCCCTAAAAAATATAAAACATTTTACTATATTAAAACCCATAGAGCATTTAACTGAAATATTGTTCCTCTGCATGACAATATTTTAGTCCTGTTTCTGAAATATTCTCATCATCTGAGGACTAGCATATGCCTGCTGTAAAAACGGAATGCATGACCTTACTGGTGAAAGTTATTTGTTGTTTCATTTGCTCCAGTAAATTCTCTCGATTACTAGTCTTTACCCTATTATGTAATATTTATAAAACTGACCTTCTCCTTAAATTTCGAACTTAAATTCCAATCTTATTTGCAAATAAACAATTTTAATTTAAAAAAAATCATCGTAAATAGCACAGGAAATTCGAACTAAGTAACAAATACGCATTTAATTTCCCACCAAAAGCCGGCTTACGCTTTTTATCAGATAATTTACGTGTATCACTAAGTTAAACAACCAAATCAACCTCTTCAATCTCTGATTATACAAAATATTTCGTCTCTGTTCCAGTGAAGGTCGCAAAGGGCAATAACCCTTATCTAAAAAACTACTAAAACCATATTAACTTTAATTTTCTTTGCATTTCTACGTTCATATGAAAGAACAATCATACCCTCAAATAACGGACAGCTGATCTACTTATATTCAAAGCCATGGTGTTTTCTAAAGCGATGTAACCCGACCAGCCGACCGGTCAAGACATCAAGCTTGAAAGGAAGTCCAACTTTATTTCGTTTGCCGAACCCGATGTCTAAAGCTGGATGCTAGACCAAAGCACTGAAAGTACTGGAATTCGCTCCATGACTGACACAGAGGTAAAACGATAGATCTATAGGAAACACTCACAATAGAAAATTCTTGGTTTCAACACTTTTACAATATCTCTTCTAATTTGCACAATCTGTATTTCTTCTACTCTTTGGTAAATCACCGTAAAATACACGTGTGGATAAAGCGTGGGAAATTGTGGACTAAGTATTTAATGCATTAGTGATTCTATATGGAATAAAAAAGAGGTTTCCGTGGGGACTGGACCCATGCGGTAAAATCTTGTATGTCATCTTTTTTCCACCGAGACCAACACATACTTTCATAACAGGTGATGGAATTTAAATTGACCCTTGGTGCAGCACTTTTAAGGCGTACGTACTTGGAAGAAAACAGATGAAGGCACAATCTAATTAAACTTAGATGTTAGATCCGCTCCCATACTCGCTACACTAATTTAGTGTAGCGAGTATGCGAGCGGATCTAAAATCTAATCTAATTTTAATTAGATTGGGGAATACAGAGGTGCATAAATAAAAACCTTTTAGAACTGATTTTATTCTTGTAAAGAATGTGATAAACTGTGTACTGCATGAATGTCATATACCAATATCGAAAGTGCATAGTACCCTTATTAAAAATAAAATTTTAATTCATAAATTGTTTCCTCATTACTTGTAGTCTCTGGAAAGCGCTGCTACTTTAAATAGAAGTCCCATTTTATTGGCTTAAATTCCAAGTATAAAATGGGACTCCAGCTGCAATACGCGTGATCTTTACCAAGTATATTTATGTGTTTATTAAGAAAATTTCGATTTTACGAAAGCAGCAGCACTTTTTAAGCTAAGGAACATTTCCATTATCTATATTTTAAAAAAAGCCAAGATTTATTAAGTGTATGCTCTTGCCAAAAGGTGATTTAACGAGGTAACTCGATATTTAACATGCCATATCCCTGTTCATAATATAAATTCAATATGCTTTCTTGATAAGAAACAAGGAATATGCATTGGTATTAATGGTACATTGAGCACCTGTGAATAATATTCCTTTTACTAATAATTTCATTTTTATTGTGAAAAAATTACTTGATCTGCCTCTCACTGCAATAAAATGCATCAAATTTTGCCATGATGATGTCGATCACGTTGACAAGTGCGTTGTGATCAATTACTTGTTTTTACCTTCCTGTGCGGTAAAACTAACGACAAAAATGAATGCAGTGGCGAGTTTTAATGCAGTTTAGTACTCTTATACAGTTTGAAATCGCAAATTATTTCATTTTCTGGTATTATAAGGAATGTTATTTTGTTTTGATGTCACAGTAAAATTCCCATACGAAATAGCGCCCGTCTCTTTATGTAGCCTTAACAATGATGCGGATGAACTGGATTTCAAATATCTCGACAGCTGGTAGGAAATTATCAGGTCGAACACCCTTCTCACCTTCAGGAAAACCACGCGGATATAACTGCTTGAAACATCAGCACATTGTATGAAGCTGGGAGGACCACCCAAGTAGCATGAGAGCTTAGAAACTATAACATCTCTATCTTAGGACTAGAGAGACAAGATGACAGGAGACAGACTAGCTGAATTTAACATAGGAGAAAAACTGTTGTATTCTGGGCATAGAGATGAAGGTGCCCATCACATGCATATGGATAGCGTGGCCCTCATGCGTTCCCCAGTTGCACAATATACTCTCATCGGCTGGGAAATTATCAGTGCACCTATCATCACAGCCAAATTTGCCACTAAGAGTAAAAGTCATCCAGTGTTATGGTCCTACCAACAAAACAAACGAAGACAAAACGTTTGACGTAATAGGCAAAAAGTCTTAGGCAAAATAATCTTAATGGGTGATTTAAATGCTAAGATGGGATCGAACAACAATGACTTCAAAGATGTAATGGAAACACACAGACTGAGAGAAATGAATAAAAATGGCGAGTGCATTGCAAACTTGTGTGCATTGAACCACCTGGAAGAAGGAGGCAACGTTTTCCGCCATAAGAGGATACACAAGGCAACATGGATATTCCAAGACTATGTCAAAGAAAATCAAATTGACCATCTCTGCATCAGTCAGAAGTTTAGAAGGTCGTTTTGCGACGTACGGATGATGACTGGTGCGGATGTGACATTCGATCAACATTTTGTAGATACGTCAGCAAGACTGAGACTGAACAAGTATTCTATCATCAAAAATTCTGTCACACAGTTAAATGTGGACCTGCCTAGAAGCAGGAATATACAGATTTCCTTCCAGCTCAGTCTGTGAAATAAGTTTCAGCCACTAGAGTTGAGAGGGAGGGAGAAATGGATATTGAGTCACATTGGCAGCAAACCAAGAGGACGTACTGGCTGGACAATTGTGAAGAGGTCCTGGGCAGAAAGAAAGCGCGTCATCAACCTGGCATCATAAGGAGTGGATAACTATCACTGCCCTGCAAAAGCTGGAGGTGAGAAAATCAAAACCTTTCTTATACAAGCAGAACAAGAGCAGAGAAAGCGAAGAAAGAGGAATACACGGCACCTGACTGACAGAGAAGTGAAGGTCAATATCTGAAAGGATAAAAGGAAACACATTGACAGCTTAGCAAAGCAGACAGAAGATGTAGCAGGACAGGGAAACATTGGTGACAAAGAAGCTGGTGGACAAGTTCCATCAGACCGACTAACCTGTAAAAGATAAAGATGAAATCTCACTTGCAACAAATGATTAACAGCTCAAGCGATGGGCAGAGCATTTCGACAATGTCTTAAATCGACCAGTCCCTGAACCACCCACCAGACATCAACCAGAAAAGGCAGAATTGCCAGTCAGCATTGGTAAACCATCAAAAGCAGAATAACAAAAGCTCTTATGTCCTCGAGGAATGGGGAAAGCAGCACGGTCTGATGAGATACGGACAGTAGCTATTAAAGTTTGACATGTTAAGAAAAGTTATAATGTGCATTGTTAAGGCATAGTGGATCCTTACAGCACATAACCAAAAAATCTACATCTTTGCATACTTTGAAGATAAACTGTCAAAAATATTGAGCGAAGCCCCGTAATAAGGAAAAATATGATATAGTATGGGGAGATGATCATTTTTGCCTCCTTTGTTGTGTACGTGCTATATCATGGAAAACATTTTTTTTTTACAATACATAAATTGTGGAGATTTTGCATGAAATACATTTTAACGTTACTTGTGATTGAAATGTCATAGAGAATTATTTTGATTGAGACTTAAAAAAAATCACTTTCTTAGTCTGTCGATCCAATGGTGTTTTCTCAGCGTTTTTGCCTTTTTTGATTTACTTAAATCTAAAGAAACAAAGAAGATAACAACATCTGAATTTTTGAGGGACTGAAAAGAGGACTAACTTAACTTTTTTTTTTTTCATTCAGGCTGGAAGAAATCTGAGTACATTTACATGTAGTACTTTTGCATAAGATAAATCCCTCGTTCAACGAAACTGTTTAAATCTCATTGCAATTTTTGTTGCTGAAGTCAGACAAGTCTTCTTGGGAAGTTATTATCTATAGGTTATGGATTACTTTGGGAAAAAATATACGTAACGTAAGGAGGTTTGGACCATGTTATGTTTTCATGGATGTTTGGAAAGGCACGAACGTACACCAAGAGTGATTCCTAGTTTTTTTGTCAAAGTTTTAAAACTCCACGATTCCAATATGAGGAAACAATCTATTTCATTCGAGTTAAATAAGATAGAAGGAAATAAAAACATTATATGAAGGAAATGTACACCGTCATTTGATATACATATATACGTGATTTTCAACAACTGTAACAGTTATGAATGGATGTTAATTTTAAAGAAATGTATTTTCTTTGTCAAAGCACTAGTAAGAGTTTATTTCGCCTTTGGTTTGTCGGTTTTTTAAATTTTAGTTTCTCACAAAAACCTCAAGGACAATGTCCAAACCAAGGGTATGTAATTTTTTACTTTGTGATTTTTAGTATTTATTCATTAAAAAACAAAACTTTTTATTATTATCTTTAAGAAACAAGGAATGATTCAAGCTACATTAGATTAATCGAATGATTTGTAAAAAGAAAGTGCTTTAAAGAACGTAGATTTTTTTAATCATTTAAATTGTGTAAGTTTTGAGACGTTAGGCTGTAGATATGGTAAACAGGGCAAATAAGTTGTTAATCAAAATGTCATCTGTTTCTACAGATAGAGTGTAAAGAATATATCTTATTTGCATTTCATAAAAAGCAGCATACAGGCATTTGCTTCACTTTAAAAAATGTTTGAAGAATGTCTAACCTTTTTTTCCCCATTGTAGAAATCCTGCAACACTGTCTTGTTGCCTGAACTACCTAAACATAGGCGGAGAATGTATAGGTAACGGTCTTTTATCATAAAGAGAGAACTAAACATAGGCGAAGAATATTTAGGTAGCAGTCTCTCATATACATAGAACTAAACAAAGGCGGAGAATATATAGGTAACTGTCTCTTGTCATATAGAGAGATAGATAAAACTTAGACATAGGCGGAGAATGTATAAGTTACGATATCATCATATGGAGTGAACACTTTTAAGACCCCTATGTCTTATAGGAATAAAAAAGTGCAATATTTGAAAAACAGATCTTTTAGGAAAGTCATAATTGTAGAAACATAAACAACAAATAAATACCATTGAAGAAGGTAATATTTGAATTCTAATCCTACGACGACATATGTTAAAAAATAAATCGATGTATGAATTGGTATATATTTTTGACTGATTTTAGTTGTAAATGATGCATATATAAATCTCTGAATTATGAAAAAGTTTCTATGATGTTGGAATTTCTTGATATTTTGCCTTTACTCTTATAAATCTATTCATTTTTAAAAATAGTATAGGACATAATTAAGAAAGACCGAATGAAAAATTAAATTTTATGCATTTTTCTTAAATAAGCATAGTTTTATTTGTTATTTTTTTCATGAATTTTGAAAAAAAATTGTGTTTGTGGCATTCATCCTTTTTAAGTTGGTGAAGAAATAACTCACACGTGCAGTTTTTCTTCAATTTTTATGTTGGTTTTGTTTTGAAAAGAAAGTACACATTTTAATCAGATTTAGCTAAAGCTAAAGCTACTCTCTCTTACCCCTCCTGTTGATTAAGTGAACATGCGGAATAAATTTTGATTTGGTGAGAATACGCATTCAACTCTCCCTCTTTCTTCAACACTCAGGCAGACGGGTACATTTGTTTTGACATCATCTTTGAACTGGGAAATGTTAACAGCTTGTGACTTGTCATTTAAAATCAACAAATCGCTAAAATCATTCTGATTCTTCAAACAAGTACTCTCTGAAGTTTAAAATATATAAGGATACTGAGCTCCTCATTGCCAATATTATCTATGTAGCCTTTGGAGACCTGGTCTTCCAACAGTCTGTTGGAAAATCTCATAAACACAAATTGTGATCTTTTACTAGTATTTGTATCTCATGAAGCAGAATTTAGTCAAAAAGTTTCACACGAGACGAAGAATCAGTCTTGTTTAAATTCAGCATTTCACAGATTTTTATGGTCAATATGATGTCCTTTTTAGCTCACCTGAGCCGAAGGCTCAAGTGAGCTTTTCTGATCGAAATTTGTCGTTGTCTGTCGTCGTTGTTGTCGTCGGCGTCGGCGTAGTTGTCGTTGTAAACTTTTCACAATTTCATCTTCTTCTCCAGAACTACTGGGCCAATTTCAACCAAACTTGGCACAGAGTAGCCTTGGGTAAACGGGATTCAAGTTCATTCAAATGAAGGGCCACGCCCTCTTCCAAGGGGAGAAAATAAATTAGTGAAAAATTAATGGCATCATTCAAAAATCTTCTTCTCAAGAACCACTGGGCCAGGAAAGATGAAAATCATATGGAATCATCCTGAGGTAGTGTAGATTCAAGTTTGTTCAAATCATGACCCCTGGGGGTAGGGTGGGGCAACAATTGACGATCAATGTTTTGCATAGGAATATATAGTAAAAAATCTTTAAAAATCTTCTTCTCAAGAATAGCAAAGCTATGATTGGTCTTATTTATATGGAAGCATCCTCAGGTGGTGTAGATTCAAGTTTGTACAATTCATGACCCCCTGGGGTTGGGTGGGGCCACAAAGGGGGCGATCAACGTTATACATAGGAATATATAGGATGAATCTTTAAAAAAAATCTTCTTCTCAAGAACAGCAAAGCCATGAATGGTAATATTTTGGTGGAAGCATCCTTAGGTGGTATAGATTCAGGTTTGTTCAAATCATGACCCCCGGGGGTAGGGTGGGCCACAATGGACGATCAAAGTTTTACATAGGAATATATAGGAAAAATCTTTAAATATCTTCTTCTCAAAAACCACTGAGCCAGGAAAGATGAAACACTTGTGGAATCATCCATAGGTAGTGTAGATTCAAATTTTTTCAAACCATGACCCCCGGGGGTAGGGTGGGGCCAACAATGGAGGATCAAAGTTTTGCATAGAAATATAAAGCCAAAATCTTTAAAAATATTCTCCTCAAGAACTACAAAGCCATGATTGGTAATATTTATATGGAAGCATCCTCAGGTGGTGTAATTTCAAATTTGTTCAAATCATGACCCCTTAAGGATAGGTTGGGGCCACAATGGAGGATCAATGTTTTGCATAGGAATATATAGCAAAAATCTTTAAAAATCTTCTTCTCAAGAACAACAAAGCATTTATATGGAAGCATCTTAAGGTGGTGTAGATTCAAGTTTGTTCAAATCATGACCCCCTGGATTAGGGTGGGGCCACAATGGACGATCAAAGTTTTACATAAGGATATATAGGAAAAATCTTCTCAAGAACAGCAAAGCCATGATTGGTTATTAACTATTCAGAAGTATCCTAAGGTAGTGTAGATTCATGTTTGATAAAAATCATGACCCCCAGCTTGGGATAGGGTGGGGCCACAATTGATGATTAAAGTTATACATAGGAATACATAGGAATTTTTTTTTAATATCTTCTTCTCAAGAACAGCAAAGCTATGATTGGACATATTTATATGGAAGCATCCTCAGATAGTGTAGATTCAGATTTGTTCAAATCCTGACCCCCAAGGGTAGGGTGGGACCATATGTTCAAACTTATGGGGGAAAAGTCACAGTCAAAGAAATATGTAAGCATCTTTAGTTAGATTCAATTTTGTTCAAATCATACCCACCCCCCTTTTACGGGTAAGTCGGAACTCGGCATTAAAGCTTTTCAATACTGAACTGATTTTTGCTTTTTTCCTAGCCTCAGTACTCAGGTCAGCGATGTGGCCCATGGGCCTCTTGTTAGCAATTAGGTTGGGTCGAATTATGACTGATATCTCATACCAATTGTTATTAAGCAGTTGTTTTCAAAATCTTCATAGGCACCTAATCTTACAGTATTTTTGTCTGTATTGTTTATAGGATTTTTGAGGTAAGTCATTGTCATTGTTATCTTCAATACTTCATATTAAAAGAAATGGTCGTGATAAGCAGTTGTGGAGGTCAGGGTAGTGTTGTAATTTAAGTACCTTCTAAATTTCAAGTTCAAATGGTCATTAAATAACTAGAAACAGGATAATTCGACTTTGATTTGATGCACATCTTGCATTAAAACAGAATAAAGTTGATTTTTTCCACGATATATTTGCGATTCGTACTGAGAAAACAGTACAGGGCGTTTTTATTACTTTATTTATACATGTAGCCTGCCAGTCTGGGACTATGGGGATCAACTGCTCCAAAATCTGTCCTGATGGCTTTTATGGTCAGTTTTGCCTGAAGAAATGTAATTGTGATCACACACAACGCTGTAGTAAGGCCAGAGGATGTGTGTGTAAGGGAGATAACTGCCCAAGCGGTAGGTTTTCCAAAGTACATTATATCTAGAGAGTAAATTGAATAAAGGAAATAAATAATTAATTCAAGTTATTATATTATATTAATACAGACTTTATATACTGATACGGAAACATGAATTATCATAATTAATCATAATTAATTGAATGATCTAATAGCTGTCTCTCGAGTTTTAAAACATTTATCAAATGTGGTAAAAGGAGGGTGCACTATGGTTACTAGGAAGTGAATTGGAATATATATATATATAATTTAATTTTGTTTGTATTCTAGCCTCTGATTGGTTAATATCCAAAAAGGAACACAAATTATTTCTGTATAACCTGGTTTGGTATGGGGACACCCCCCCCCCCCCCCCTGACAACCAGCTGAATCGTCTGTATCCATGCAATCCTCTCATCTCCAGTCCTCGGGATTCATGGAAAATTCTAGATTTAATAAATGTACCTTTAGCTTCAAACAGTAACTCGGATCTTACCACATGTAAACAAAAAACATGGCTGCTAGGACTATGTATCAGTTTTTACCTCCCCTTGCTTCCCATCACTTCCGTTACTAGGGTTGTATTATTGAGCGGCAAATTTGAACTAATAAAAAGCAACGAAATTTTACACCCACAGTTGTTTAATGATTTTAGAATTAAATTATAAGGAATGACTCTAATTCTTGGCCAAATTATTCGAGTATAACCTGGTTTGGGTCAGTTTACGCTGTTTTATAATCCGCTTCGCGGATTATAAAGCGTAAACTGACCCAAACCAGGTTATACTCGAATAATTTGGCCAAGAATTAGAGTCATTCCTAAAATAAATAAATAAATAAATATATATATATATATATATATATATATATATATATATATATATATATATATATATATATATATATATATAATTCAGAAGTAGTTAAAAGATGATGTCACACAGTAAAAATAATCATAAAAGAAAAAGAAAATGCAAAGTTTCCAAATTTCATTTAACACAAGCGCTTTCTGGATTTAACAATCCTTCTTCAGGTGTACATACTTTGAACTGATTTGTTTTGCTTGGTAACGTTAACTATGACGTCATGACGTCATGAGTGTCTTTGCAGGGAAGGAATAAATCCATGACGTCATAGTATAACGTAAAAGTTCGGGAAAATTGAATTGGACAATAAATCATGATTTTCTCAGTCTCAATAAACAAAGTATTTAAGAAATTAATTATGCAAGAAAGACATGAACTTATCAAAAAATTAATGTTTGTTCAGTTTTGGTGAAAATAGATTTATGAAGTAGTTCTCTTTCACTATTCTCATTACGGCTGAATCGTTCCTAAGTTTATAAAATGGAAACTATATATATATATATATATATATATATATATATATATATATATATATATATATATATATATATATATATATATATATATATATGAACATATTTTATTGTTAATTTATACAATGGGATTGAGCATAAGTTTAATTAAATCTTAATTCGCCTTTTCTCTATAGACATGTATTATCATATACTTTTGGACTGAAAAACTTTCATCATATACACACATTATGTTTAACTATTAATAAAACAATGATTTTTATTCAAATCCTTAATGCTTATATCAAGATTTTGAAGTATTTTATCATGACGATTTTATTTCAATTAAAATGGAAACCTGTGTTTCATTACATCTCTTAGTATATGTGTTTTTCACAGAGACCGATACATTCAATGAATTCAGGAAAGTTCAGTGCAAATCAAACGAAGGTAAGTGCTATATTTTACATTCATACCCGTCTTACTTTACAATGAGACAAGGGCTTGATGACGCCTTCCAAAAATAATGTGCGAGGGTCGTTCAGTAAGTAATGCAAAAAGTCACCTAAAATAAGAAAAGCACGAGAATCAATTTCTTATTGTTTTTAATCCCCCAAAGCAATCCCTGTTAACCTATAGACATGTCTATAGTCTTTGTTCCCATGACCAGAACACCTCAGCATCCTCATCTTTAATGATGCTCAAAAGACACTGATGGATAGCACTTCCCAATGACATCCCTGAAATTGTAAAGTCCTCAAAGTGACAGATCTAGCGATTGCAGGGGATAACTTAGCTCTGTAAACTCTCCTTTCTTTACAATTTCCTTTGTTTCTTTATGCTAAATTGCATCGGCGTTGTCAAGTACAGGAAAATTACCCTGAGGACCAGTTTTTGGACTTTCCTTACAGAAAACCTGCTTAACTTTCCTCAGTGAAATTGTTACAAAAAAGTTATCCTTGATGGTCCTTCCTTTGGGTGTATATACATGCAATTCTGGACATCTTGAGTAAAAGGAAGACCTGTGTAAGACATATTTGGAGCCATTGTTTCCCTTTGCAATACATAGACAACAGGTTTCTCCTTGATTCCTCATTATTATCTTTGATATTCATTTTGGGCTATAAAGAGTGCACCCATGTTTCGTCATCCATTACCCAGGTTTATCATATCTTCTTTTCATAAAATGTTTATTTGTTATTAGACTATTGGCACATGATTTCTCTTTCCATCTGTAAGGAAAAAAGGCACCCATCTAATAGAAATATCTTTAGCTTCATTTCCTTTTTCAGAACTCTTATAAACTGTTGCGGTGATGAAATGTTTAGTGTCTTAGCAATGTCTTTCAATGTAAATCTGGCATTTTGCAGATAACATGTAGGTCACAGCATCGATAATTTAATGTCCCTACAGATTTCGATCGACCAGTCCGACTGTGATCTTTTAACTCTCCTTTTTCTACTTTTGAATTTCTTAATCCATCTGATATCAAAGCATATCTTTCATATGGGTTCTTCAGTGATTTTTATAATGTAGCACAGTTTTCACATACGCCATTATTTTTATCTTCTTGGCAGACATCATTTTTAAACAGCTTTCAGTTCAGTGTAGTGACCATGCTTACTTTACAAGTGAATGTCTTTGCGAAGATAGCAGGAAAAAGCATGCAGTTTTCGGTGATTAAGAGTCCTTTAATAGAACTTTTCGACTGTAAAAAAAATCAAATACTTCAACATTTTGTCTGATAAACCGTATTACTTATTGAACGACCCTTTTATTATACAGGAAAAAGTTAACATTTTTCCTACAGCTAGTTGCGACGCTGCTGCGATCATGTCGCTTGCTTATCCCTTGTGTTTAATTTTTATATGCCTTGGATTTTTCTCTTGCCTATAGTTTAAACTTTAACTTTTATTTACAAGTTGTCAACTGCTTTAATCGTTATAGGTTTTTTCTTTGGTTATTAACAACTGCTTTAATTGTTACGGGGTTTTTCATTGTTTTGTTTACAGCTGCTTTAATTGTAATGGGTCTCATTATTGGTTTGCTTCTAATATTCATAATACCAGTAACAGTACAGCTCTACAGACTAAAGCACAAACGGTACGATAACCTTTGGTATTTTAAGTAGTAAACATTTTGCCTCAGTTTAATTTTCATTTATAATCTAGATCCGTATGATTTTTCATTTTGATACAGCAACACAACAAGACCAGTACATGCTTACATGGAAACAGATTTAAAAACAGAAAGTAAACATTTGCATTCTTACGAAGCTATGAAAAGAAACGACCTTAAAGTGACAAAAGATGATGAAATGGAACATTACATAGAGCCAAAAATCATGACAAGAACACGTGACGAACACTATTTAGAACCAGCGCAGACTTCTGGAACACAAAGAAAGAATACTGGACACAAACAAGGATGCACTGGAATTTATAACACAAATTATTCAAAAATAAATGAAGCAGACATTATGACTGAATTACCACATAAAGTTGGTTCTGTGCAACCAAAAATCATGAAATCGACCCCTGGGGTGTCATCAAATAAGGGATATGAACACTCTTACCTGGGCATGACTAGTAAGCCAAAGGGAACTAACCTAGAGGTCATAGGTACAAAACAACCGAAATTACAGTCAAACCACAACACATCGGACTATGTCGACGCAGATCCACTGAATCAGGAAGAACTGTACGAATGAAGACAAGTCTAACATTTCATAAAGGAAGTTACTTACGAATAAAAACAATCTTATACAAACTACGCACTGATACATGCGTTATCAATAATTGTGATCGGCTTTGGCTGATCACAGTTGATTCTTAGTGAGGCATCAGGCAAATGTAACTATTTGCGCACACATGTCCCGACGGACTACTTTGTTTATTTTTTACTGAAAGCTTAGTTTAAATTTATCGTAAAATGTACTAAGGAAATTGTATTTACTTTGAGATGCAAACCTTTAACATACAGTTACATGGTAAATTAACTTACGTTCTTTTTACAGCGCGAAAATTTCGTTAACTTCCGAAACGGAAACCCTTTAGAATAAAATTTATTCTTTCAGAATATTTGAAATTACAAAATTTTACCAAAATTAAATAACATTAAAAACAATTTATACTAACATTCCCCACGATTAATTAAAGTCCAGGTTTTTTGACATCACAGACAGCTGATTTTTTAATGAAAACGGAACTCGTAAATTTATATACCTTGTCACTGGTCATTAGCAAAATTATTTTGTTAAAAACATTCTGATTGTACGCACAAGTACTCCGAAGTTGATATTAAAAAGATGTTTGAATTTCTGATTGACAGTCCCTAGGTATAGTTTTTGGATATCAAGAATCTGTCGGAATTACCATGGATACTAATTGTGCCCCATTATTAGCAGACCTATATTTGTATGATCTTTGACCTATCTTTCAAATGAAGCAGAATTTATTTAAAGAAACTTCTATATGAAAAAAAAGAAGTCTCTTGCTGTGGCCTTCAATCCAACATTTAGATATACATGTATTTATCAGTTAACAATATTCATTTTCATTCCTACGTTGATTGATATATCCATTTGAACTCGAAATAAAAAATACCACAGAGTTTGACACACACGTTTCATATTTGGATTTTTTCCTAGGAAAAGACGTTAATGGTAATCTAACAACAAAACGTGATGATTTCAACTTTTCAATCGTCAATATCTTCAATTTAACTTTTCCATCATTTCAATAAATAATGTCTTGGTATTTCACACTTTTCATATTCGTGTTTGTTCGGTATACCATGAAAACACACACTAGTTTATCCAAATACCCGCTGTATACTAGTACTCTGAATAAGATTTCGGAGAGTACACGTTTAATTTCAAGAACTACGATAATTGCACACCTGTAAACCTAAAGAATGTATTTTAGAAATATTCGTAGACTTATTTCAATCATCAAATTCCCTTACTTATGCAGCAATGTACCTTCATCACCTGCATACGGGGTTTATATATCTCAGATGATTCAATACGCAAGAGGATGCTCTACGTATGTACAATTTCTAAAACGAGGTAAATTATTGACAAAGAAGTTGATGAAACAAGAATATCAGCAGTCTCGTTTAAAGCCATCATTTTGTAAGTTTTATGGTCGATAGAATGACCTTGTCAGCAAATACAATTTATCATTGAGTCAAATGCTGACTGACGTTTTTCATACTAATTGTTAGGCCATTATTTACACACTGAATTGTCGATGGATTTTTCCGTTATTTCCCGATCATGACAAGGAGCACACTGCGGGTGTGACCGGTCGGCAGCGGATGCTTACTCCTCCATGGCACCTGATCCCACCTCTGATGTTTTGGAGGTCCGTGTTTGCTCTGCTCCTATTTTGTAATGTTTAATGGACTTTTGAGCATGAGTATTGTTCGTTATCTCCATATATTTCATTCCAAAGACAAACTAACTAATGAAAAATGTGAAGATAACGAATAGTGATCGATCTTAAATAAAATACAAACGATACAAATCTGTGAACAGGGCATAAAACACGGATTCCCCGAAATTCCAGAGGTGGAATCAGGCGTCAGGGAGGAGTAGGCACCTTCTGTCTAATCTATATATTTTATCGATATAAATCATGTATTACATGTAATAAATCAAATAAGAAATTTGTCTCTAGAAAACGAAGCAAATCAGAAGATTTAGCCGTTTGAAAATTGTGTAATGTGTTTTGTTTTGTTTTTTTGAATGTCAAAAGTAATAATACTGTATAAATTGATTGGGCTTTATTTTGCAAAATAAAAAGACGTTAACATTTTATGTAACAACAAAGCTTTATGATAAACGTGATGACTTCAACCTTTCTATTGTCATCTTCCCTTATTTATGTAGCAATATACCAATATCACTCGATATGGAATTGTTCCGATACACAAGAATATACTCTACATACGATACGAACAATTTCTAGAACGAGGCAAGCTATTGACAAATCAGATGATAAAAGGATATTAACAGTCCTGTTTAAAGTAAACCTTTCCATGATCCATACAATGACCTTAGCAAATACAATCTATCGTCAAGTCGATTGTTGACTGACGTTTTTCATACAAACTGCTACACCATTATTTTCACACTGAATTGTCTACGAATTTTCCATTTGCCCGATCATGACAATGAGCACACGCGGGTTTGACCGGTCGACAGGGGATGCTTACTCCTCCATAGCACCTGATCCCACCTCTGATGTTTTTTAGAGGTCAGTGTTTGCTCTGCTCCTATTTTGTATTGTTTTATTGTTATTTGTATTGTATTGTTTGAGCTTGAATACTATTCGTCATCTCCATATTCCATATAAATCGACGCAATTTCATATTGACGTCAAAAGTGGTCGACGTTTTCAACTCGTTGAGGTTTGGAAAAAACCCCCAAACATTTCATGGCTTTAATACTTAAGTACCCAAATAATTGTTAAAAATCAGTCACGACTGTAAATATAAGTAATAAGGTATCATTTTAAAACTTTTATCGGGATTTTAATACAGGTTGGTCCTTGATCAAATCTACCATAAAGCCCTTTGGGCTTTGTGGGATTTCATCACATGACCAATCCGTATTTACATCCCGATAAAAGTTTTAAAATATTACATTATTTTTTTTAAAAAATGACAAACGACACGAGTTGTCAATTTTTCGGTCGCCCTGACTCTTCAAATAGAAAAGAAAAGGTGTGAATATCTGAAATAAGCAAAGGAATTTAAAAAACAACAACAACAAAGAAATATCTCTACTACTAAGCTATTTTAAACATTATATTAAATATTCATATTAATAACTATCAACATTCAAATAAAAGACTTTATATATATAGGGAGTCGGAATTTCTATTTATTTTGCAACATATTTTCTCAAGTTATTTTTTTATTGTACAAGAATACTTCATGTACCCGCTATAAGGCGTTAGCTTGGAATATTCAACGCCTGCTTACACAAACAATGGTTTAAACATTTACAACCACTTTATGCTTGGTTTTTGTATAACAATTACTTTATTTTCTTAATTTCAATAATGTTTTTCATCCATGTAATAAATAATTGTTTTTGAGCTTTATAGAGCACACAATAAACGCAACATGAAATATGGAACATTTGAATCTCTCCTTCTTTTGCTAAGTTTGATAAGAATGAATTTTAGGTGTTTCAAAGATTTTTAATTTTTTTTTTCTAAATTTACGACTCATCTTGTCATACATAACCCTTATCTTTGTTATATACCTATAGTTAGACTGAGTATAAATCGAAAAAAAAAACAAGAGGTGTGATTGATATAACTATTATATCTTGACAAAATTGTAGTTGTCTCATTGTAAAATTTCTTTAACAGGACAATTCATAGTAAATGTATATCTAGACCAATATTGTATGGAAAATTTTGTTAAAACATAACCGTGCCTAAGAAACTGCTTGCTGGATGAGTGGCTAGGTTCTTTGTCAAGTAACAGTGAGCTTTACTTAACTAGCTAAACATTTAAGAACGCGTCTAGTTTGACCCATTTTTAGAAAACATTAACCTTGACCATAACTTTGAATGGTTGATGCTTGGGCTTTCATATTTAACAGGTATATCCATTGACACAAGTCCTTTCTTTGGGTAACAATATTTTTGATCTCTTGACTTTGACCTTGGTGTTTGACTTACATTTGAGAAAATTTAACCTTTGCCATGAGCTGCCATACGGGGGCATCCGTGTTCCACAAACACATCTTGTTTCAAATTGAAATAAAGGCTTTACTGAAGAAAACAATTGTACATTGCCAAAAATCAATCATTGCAAAAGAAGGAAGTATTCGGTGTCATTCAAATGATACATTTGTACATAAACAACTGATTTTAAGGAAGAGATTGCAAGGGTACATGAAAAAAATCCGCTCAATGAATTTTTCTCATTTTTACATATAATTTGCCTTACGTTAATGGTATCATCATATGAAAATTTCAACCATGGTCATCAGGGTTATAAGGAAGATATGGTTGCCATGGTAACCACCGTTTTTCAATATTTTGATATTTATGTAGTGAATTTTTAATTATGCCATACAGGTATCAAAATTGAAACAAATTAAATAATTTTCACCAGATATTAAATAACATGCTTTATATTCATCGGAAATAAAAATTGTATCGGAAACTATTGATAGATGTACTAATGCCCCAGTTGCTTTGGGGAGTAGTCATTGTAAATTTGCAGTAATATTTTCACCCCAAGAGCAGTTTTCAACGTCTTGACAAAAAATTGCCCAATGAATTTTCCCAAAATTAATATATTTTGTAACAATTATTATAAGTGACTTATGTTTAAAATATGAAGTGGGGTCATCACATTCTTTTTTAAGCTACATGCATTTCAATACCCCCCCCCCTTTCCTAAAATATTAAAAGATTTCATAAATTTTAATCTGATGGTTTGTTGCTGAACCTTAAATATGCATAATCTGTTAAAAACTATAGAAAATACGTATAGATTAATAAATATTTTTTCCTGAAAATCTTGTAGTGGTTGCTCATTTTATGCGTAGAGCAGAATGATATAAAATAATGTACACAAAAAACAACAATATGCATATTTTTTTATTTCCCCATCTCCAAAATATTCATTCCGTTATTATATCAACATAAGTACATGTATATACATTCTAAACCAGTGCACAGTGGTCTAAGGGCCAAATTGTTCATGCTCTGAACACTCATCGAGTTCTCTGCACTGTGACTTGGAATCGGAAAGGGGGGGGGGGGGTGAGTCACTTGAACACATTGAATGAATAGGTTATTTCAGAGAACTTGTACCTGCAATATATACCGTATATAAAAATCCTAACTATTATCTTATTTGACAAATTTCATGATTTGCTATTTAATATTTACATTTTGCAAATATTTTCCCTTCAGATTCATTGCAAGTTAGAAAACAATTCATTTTTTCATGAACTAGGTAAGCCTACATATCTCCATTGTGACGTCATAATGCCACACTTGACGTCAAAACTATAGTGCAAACTGTTTTGTTTCAAAAATAATCGTTGAATGACATTTATAAATTTGCGCTTCATGCTCACGCGGTTCATGAAATATGCTGAGGTGAAACGTCTTTGTTTATGTCCTCGTGAATTTTAAAAAATCAAATTCATTTTTCAAATATATTCCCGTGAGCAGGATGAGTTGAAATTTTTTTTTTCAAAAATGTAATATGCTCAAAACAATTTTCCCTCTCTGGTATACCTGGTACCTCCGTAGTACCTCGATTGTCAGAATTAACCTCTCTTAGTTTCATCTGTCATTCTTACACGCGTATTTTTTGCTAGATTTGTGAAAACTTGCAAAAAGAAACTTTTCTTTTCTGTCAGAAGAAGTGTGTTCAGTTTCAATTTTTTACCAAATACGACGAATAAAACATTTTACCACAACAATTATAAATGTTTACGCAATAATGTGCCGACGATTCAATGTTTACATGGTCGATGTAAGAGTTGAAAATGCTAGAGAAGATCTTACCGAGGAAAACAATTTCCTCTGCGATATTTTTAAAAATACGTTCATGTCCAGCATGCGGCCTCAAACTGGTCTATACACGTATATATGAAAAACGCATTCATTTATCTGTCCATCCATATAGGCCTATATTCATTATAATCACTGAGAAAATCACGCCGTCTGAAGCTTCTAGGAAATGAATATCGATTCATAGATGTAGATCCTATAGGAAAGAAACCGATCTCAAATAAAATTCTAATATTTTAAATAAAACTAGAGGACATAAAGATCCAGATATGAATTAAATTTATTCATGAAATAGATTTCAGTGTTCAGAACTACGACAAAAGGTAGACGTGTCGAAACGAAAAAAAAAAAACAGGAATTAAAAAAAAAGTCTGCGTCGACGCTCACCAACACTCTGCAACATCACATCTTAATATTATTCTTTCTCTGCTTTAAAATTATTGCCACGAAGATATTTTGTCATGGGCGTAATCATAATCACGCTCCTTATTCAGCTGTTATTCCGGAAATGGTTACCGTAAATCTTCTTTTTTTAAACATCACATGAGTCGATCACGTGACGCCTTGCAATCGCTTCCTTAAACAAGATGCCATTTTCAACAACCGTACTAGATACGAGCGGATGTTAATTCGAATGAAAATAATGTATTTTCTTTGTAATGGCAATAGAATGATACTATTTTGTCTTTGTTTACTCGGTGTTTTAGATTTCAGTTTTTCACAAAATTCTCAGGGACAATGCCGAAACGAAGGGTATGTTTTTATTCTTTCTGATTTTAATCGTCATTACTTTTCACATCTTCATTTTTGAGAAACAAGAAATGATTTGGTCTCTATTTGATAAACCAAATAATTAGTATGAAAATAATTGAATTATTTTCCAGGAATATGTAACATAAGTCTTCTAGAATATATATATATATATATATATATATATATATATATATATATATATATATATATATATATATATATATATATATATATATATATATATATAGTAAATACTTTTGTGTGAAGAAATGAATTTCAAGTAGTATTCTGTAAAATAAACTTGGAAAATGAATACAAAATTATCTGGCCACATGTATGCATGAAGTTTTAAATAGGACAAATATCAAGCTATCAAGCTGTAACTCAAAATACAATGTGTTTCTTTATATAGATTTTAAACTATAATAATTACATGTTATCGAAAGCAGGAAATATTCTTGTAGCACATCTTCGAAAATGTAAAAGAGAAACTTTGAGGTCTATGATATCTATTTTTAATCATTCAGAGATCCTACAATATTGTCCTGTTGTCTGAACTACATAGACGTAGGCGGAAAATGTATAGGTAACGCTATTCTTCTCACATAAAGTGAACACTTGTTAGAGAGCAGGGTTATCCAACAGTATTTAAGGAATAAAAAGATCATGATTAAAGTAACTTCTTTAAGGGTTATGACAATCAGGAAAGTGTTAAATTAGAGGAATTCGAGCAAATAAATATCTACAAGGGAGGTCATATTACAATTATGTCTATGTCTAAAGCAATTTCACTTAATTTCGATATGATTTACAGAGTAAAGATAATTCATGCATGACATGACGAGAAAAAATATGGAGTTTTTATTTTTTTTAAACTATATATGTCTGATGGAACTAAATACGCAATTACATTGGTGTTTTGATAGCCTGTCCGTCTGGGACTATGGGGATTAACTGCTCCAAAATCTGTCCTGATGGCTTTTATGGTCAGTTTTGCCTGAAGAAATGTTATTGTGATCACACACAGCGCTGTAGTAAGGCCAGAGGATGTGTGTGTAAGGGAGATAACTGCTCCAAGGGTAGGTTTGTGATAGTAGAGTGTGTTAAGGAAATTAGAATAAAAGTAATGTATTAGGTAAATTTATCATTTCAGAGTTTTTTACACTGAGTTGGAAATATGAATTTTCCGTAATTAATTGAATAATTTAATAACAATTCGCTGAAGTGTAAAAACATAGCAGTAAAAGAAATAGGAAAAAAATATTTTAAGAATCCTCTTCTTGCATTCTCTATATCATGTACTTCGGGGTTGAAACGTGAAATAAACCAGATATCATGTTTAACAATCAATAAAAACAAATTCCCTAGTCAAATCTTAAATACTCTTATCAATATAGGATCTCCCGTGCTTTGTGGTTTGAAATGAGTTTGTGTTTTCTTTCCCTGAGCCTTGGCGAGGGGATAGAAAACACACGAGCTAGATAAAAATTATGTCCAAAAACAAATCAAGGGAGATTCTTTTTAACACATGTTTTACATAGCTATCGCGTGTTTTACAGTTTTATACAGCTGCCATTTCAATAAATATGGAAATAGTTAATATAATTACCTTGTCATTTGTAAATTTTTTTTTTAAAAACATTCTGATTGTACATACAAGTACTCTGAAATTGATATTAAAAATGTAATGTGCTTGAGTTTCTGATTGACAATATCTAGTATGTAGTTTTTGGAAATAAGTCTTCCAATAATCTGTTGGAATTCCCATGGGTACCAATTGCACCCCCTTATTAGCAGACCTATTTTTTGTATTCATATGAAGCAAAATTTATTCAAAATCTTATACACGAGGAAAAGAAAACACTTGCTGTGGCCTTCCACTCGACATATAGATATATCACGTATTATCAATTAACAACAGTTCCATTCATATGTCGACTCGAGATATCCAGTGAACGTGAAATTAAAGATACCACAGAGTCTGACACATCTGTTTCTATTTGGATATTTTACTAGAAAAAGACGTTAATGGTAACCTAACAACTTAACAAAGCTTTATGATAAACGTGATGACTTTCACTTTTCAATCTTCATGCAACTTCCCTTACTTACGTAGCAATATACCCTTATCACCTGCATATGGAGTTTTTGTCTCCTAGTTGATTCAATACGCAGCTAGGACTTAATTTACACACTGGATTGGTTGCCCGCTTGGCGCATTGGTTAGAGCGTCTGCTCTATAGTTGCAGAGTAAGGAGTTGACCCTTACGTCGCGGGTCCAAATCCCACTGTGGGACGTGGAGACCAGTCTTTTGGATGAGACCGTATAAACCAAGGTCCTGTGTCGCAGTAGGCGCTGGCACGAAAAAGATCCCTCACTGGTAATGTCCCTGAGTGCCGAGTATAGCTAAAAAATTTGCAACTCTTCACCGGCAACTGGTGGCGTTTCCATATGAGTGAAAAATTCTTGAGAGGGACATTAAACAACAAACAAAGAGAACACACTAAATTGTCTACGGATATTTCCCGATCATGACAAGGAGCACGCGGTTGACAGGGGATGCTCAGTTCTTTTTAATGTTTTGGGAGGTCCATGCTTGCTCTGCTCCCGAATTGTATTGTTTAATGGACTTTTGAGCTTGAATACTGTTCGTTATCTCCATATTTCATGAATCAACCTTATTTGATTGCAACATTTTCTCGTAAAAAACACATGTGCCTTCACAAATGTGAATATGAAAATGATATCACAAGACATTTATAAATCAAATTGAAGAATTCTAATGTGCTATGTTCTCTTATTAAGAGGGCTGGGGGGTTGTGGCCATTTTCAGACTATATTGATCTCCTTTAGAAGAAGAGCTCCATATAAAGATATACAAAAATGATCAAATTTAAAAACTAAAATACAGTGGCGCCGCGTTTATCCGGACGCCATTTATCCGGACGCTTCACCATCCGGACGATATTTTTTGGGAACCGATTTTTTTCACGTTATTTTGTCTCATTAATCCGGAAATTCGCGTTCCGTATCCGGACGGTCAATTTCTACTACAAAACATAATAGTTCATTGAAAAATGACTCGTTTATCCGGACGGTAATTTTTCAAGAAACGACATTTTCACACTTATCTTGCATTCGTGTTAATTGTTGTAAAAACATTGGCCATGCAGTCAGTTTGAAGGTGGTTATACTTGTGACCTACAAACAATAGCGTCTATAATTAGCGTGTGTTTACCCCAATTCAATCACACGTTTATCTTTATTATGAAGCTCAAAGAATTTAGCTGACACTGTGCATTAATTAAATAATAATCCGTTCAAAATCATATTGCTAACCGTATATACATCGGTAAATTCAGGAGAATTTTTGAGAGTTGTAAATAACATGAACAATAAATAACGAGCGATTTCGTATTTGCTCTTTATCATGTCGATTGCGTTAGTTTGAAATACGATGTTCCATTTCTAAAAAAAAGTAAATGTATTTGAAACGCTTTTTTTCCCACAAGACAGTATAGAAAGGTACATAATTAAGGAAATATCTCTATTTAATGTACTACCGTTTACAAACGTCCATTACATATAAAACTGGCGTTACGTACAGAAGTTGATTACGTTTTTCAAGGTATTTTTTAATGATCGAAATTCAAACTTAGCGTCTGTAGAAAAAAAAAATATTGATAATCATGAAGATGGCTTGTGTTTACGAATGTTTTTAATACTTTGTTTGAGTTAGCTTGCAGTGTCCAGTTAATTTTATAGTAACCCTGTGTAATGAATATACGGGGAATATACAGGGTTAGTTTATATTTGAACATTTTCAATGATGATGCTAAACAGTTCTGTCATATCATATGAGCTTCAATAATTTTAATATATGGCAAAATAAAACAACAGTAGATCAAAATTTGCTCAGTCCATGAAGTCACATGCCAAAGAGAAGGCGAATTAAAAAAGGAGGTCTCGGCATAAAATTGCCCATCCATTTTTTTATTGTGTAAATTACATTTTAATATTTTATTTTTTCATTAATCAATTACTGCGATCCGGACGTTTTCGTTGGGGACAGAGGCGTCCGGATAAACGAGGCGCCACTGTATATAAAATTTTTCTTTACCAAATGATAGTTGACAGCTTAAGATATCATATCTAGAAAATTAAGCTATATTTGATGGTTAATTTGTTGACCCCCAGCCTCCTTAAAAAAGAAATCGGTTGCATTACATCCCTTAGTATTTGTTCTTGTCTTTATAGATACTGAGATCGATTCAATCAGTGAAATCAACATAGTCCCATGCAAATCAAACGAAGGTAAGAGTGTTGTCGCTCCACCCACAAATCTTTCATATCATAATTTTTATTAAGACATTTGTAACCGCATTGAAGGATTTCATTTTAATAGTTTTATTAAAAATGAAACTTGTCCTTACAGAGTTCGATTCATTCAATGAATTAAGCAAAGTGCCATGCAAATCAAATGAAGGTAAGCGTGCCTTATATTGATTTCACATGTATCTTGACCTGTACAGTATGAACTTGATGAAGTGTTCCAAAAATAGTTATAGTATCAGGGAACTCTTTGCTTTGTTATCTGGCTTAGTATATAAAATATTTTTAAACATGCATGTGTTATGTATTGTTTCTTGTCAATACTAACGTTTATCTCTATTTACAGCTGCTATAATTGTACTGGGGCTCATCATTGGCTTGCTTCTCATTTTCATAATACCAATCACAGTACAGTTTTACAGAATAAAGTGCAAAGGGTATGATTATTTTTTTTCCTTTCATGTGTTAAAATACTTTGTTGCAGTTTCTCAATTCTTACATGTATCTATAGCTAATATGTGAATTTTAAATTTCGATACAGCAACACAGCAAGACCAGTACATGCTTACATGGATACAGATTTAAAAGCGGAAAGCAAACCTTTGCATTTTTACGAAGATATGAAAATGAAAGAGCCAAACATCATGACAGGATCATATGACGAACACTATTTAGAACCAGTGCAGTCTTCTGGACTACAGAGAAAGAATACTGGACACAAACAGATCGGAACTGGAATTAACAGCACGAATTATTCAAAAATAAACGAAGAAGACATTGTGAGTGAATTACCAGATGAAGTTGGTTCTGTGCAGGCAAATACCATAAAATCGAGGCCTGTGGTGTCAGCAACCAAGGAATATGAACACTCTTACCTGGACATGACAAGTAAGCCAAAGGAAACCTACCTAGAGGTCATAAGTACAAAACAACCGAAATTACAGTTTAACCACAACACATCGGACTGTGTAGACGCAGGCCCACTGAGTCAGGAAAAATTATACGAATGAAGACAAGTCTAACATTTCATAAAGGAAGTTACTTACGAATGAAAAAGCATCTTATGCAAAGTGCCCACTAATATATGCGTTATCAATAATTGTGACCGGCTTTGGATGATCACAGTTGAATCTAAGTGAGGCATGAGGCAAATGTAACTATTAGCGCACACATGTCGCGACGGACTACTTTTATTTAATTTTGTAATGATAGCTTCATGTAAATCTATCATAAAATATACTAAGGAATTTTTAATTTATTTACTTTTAACATTTACTTTATGACATCATAGACAGCTTAGTTTTTTTAAAAATAAAAATGGATATCATAAATTTACTTATTTTGTCATTGGTCATTTAAAAAATTATTTTGTTTAAAAATTTCTGATTATGCACACAAGTACTCCGAAGTCGATACTTAAAAGATTCTTGAGTTTCTGATCGACAATATCTATGTAGTTTTTGGAGATCAAGTCATCCAATAATCTGTCAGAATTCTCATGGGTATTAGTTAGCCCCTTATTAGCAGAACTATTTTGTATTCATATGAAGCAGAATTAATTCAAAAACTTCTACATGAAAAAAAAGAAGTTTCTTGCTGTGGCCTTCAGTTCAACATTTAGATATATTTATCAATTAACAATAATCATTTTTATTCCTGCGTTGATTCGATATATCCCTTTGAACTCGATATAAAAGACACAAAGAGTCTAACACAACTGTTTCATGTTTGGATATTTTATTAACAAAAAACAAAAAAACTTTACGATAAACGTGATGAGTTCAACTTTTCTATCGTCAATATCTTCTATCTAACTTTTCTTTTATTCCAATAAATAATGTCTTGGTGTTTTCAAAACTTTTCATATTCGTGTTTGTTCGATACATCAAGAAAAAAAAAACACGCCGTAGTTTATCCAGATACCTACTTTATACTAGTATTCTGAGTAAGATTTCGGAGAGTACACAGTTTAATTTCAAGAACTACGATAATTACACACCTGTAAACCTAAAGGATGTATTTTAAAAATATATGTAGACTTTTTTCCAAATACAAACCAGCTAATGAAAAAGTAAAGATAACGAAAAGTGATCGTTCTCAAAAGAAAAAAATACAAACGGTACAGATCTAAGAACAGGGCATATTAATAAGAAATGTGTCTCTAGAAAACAAAGAAAAAAACCCAGGAGATTTAATGGTTTGAAAAATGTGAACTATGCTTTTTTTTCTTTGAATGTCAAAAGCAATAATGTTGTATAGAACTTCTGAAAATAATTGTTTTAGCTTTATTTTGCGAAATAAAGGACGTTAACATTTTATCTTAAAAAAAGAACTTGATGATAAACGTGATGACTTTAACTTTTCTATTGTCAAATTCTATTATTTATGTAGATGTATACCATTATCATTGCATATGGAGTTGATTCGATATGCTCTACGTGTGAAAATTCTAAATCGAGACAAGCTATTGACAAATAAGTTGATGATACAAGCATATCACCAGTCCCGTTTAAAGTCAACATTTCGCAAATTGTATGATCGATACAATGACTTTATTAGCAAATATAATATATCGTTAAGTCGAATGTTGCCTGACTGTTTAATACAAACTGTTAAACTATTATTTTCACAATGAATTGTCGAATTTTCCGTTTGCTCGATCATGAAAAGGAGTACACGGCTGGCGTGACCAGTTGACAGGGGATGCTTATTCCCCAATTAATTACCTCATGCAATTCTACTAATGAAAACGGTGAAGATAACAAACGGTGATTGATCTAAAAAAAAATTGAGCCCAAAGGAAGAAACTGGTTCTATGACAGATGTAGAAACATTCAGTATATAATTGTGAAGCAAAATAGAAATGGTGGATTAGGCGGAAATGCATACAGCTTCAATTGTATTTAATTGACGGAAGAACTATGCACTGGACAGCAATAATTATTTTTAAGGCTATGGTGTAGTATTAATTACCACATCCTAAAAAAAATCAAAACTTATTCTAAAAAATAGAGCGTTGCGAAAAAGTACAATGTACATGTATTTGGTTTCACTGAATAGGTACCCCTGTATATAAATTCCAAACTGTTAATTGAAAATATCCAAACAACTATTCTGAGTTTCAGTTATGACCACCATACAAGCTTTAACTGGATGCAAGAGTGTCATACAACGTTCAATATTGGTTTTCATATATAAGGTTCAATATTGCTACGAAATTAAGAAAATTCAACATTTTTCCCTTCTTGGACAGCATTTCTTTTCTTCATCAAATTTCATCAATAGATATTATTACTTTAATCAATTAGATTAATGCAATTTTAGATGATTAAGATACTAGTGGATTGTTTTATGAGATGGTAATTAAATTGTTAAATTAGCAAGAAATAATTACTTTAAAATAATGCTATGTTGTCTCATTAGTTACCACAAAGTAATTTTCTTCATGCTCTCTGTGTTAAAGGGTCTTAACGATATATATTTGGCAGTCTCTCCATGTCTGGAGATCTCAGTATTAAACAAAACGAAGCAGCATTTTTTGTGTTGCTATGCTGTGTTACCATGGCAGTCATGATATTTATTTTTAGAATTATATTGCTCAAACCTATTAAGGTCAACAATCTTTATTTTTCTCTACCATTGGCAATTGAGTTAGGTCATATAAAAGACTTTAATGGAAACCTAACAACAAAACTTTATGATAAACGTGATGACTTCAATTTCTCAATCGTCAACTTCCCTTACTTACGTAGCAATATACCATTATCTTTCGCCGTTCACAAATTTGCTCTAATATTTTAATTAATCTAGATAAAAAAAAAAAGAAGTACGAAGATCAGTTTAAAGGTACATTATAGCTCAATACTAATCAAATTCCAAAGACACCCAATTATATAACATAAATAGCTGATTTTTTTTCCCTAGGATATTTGACCCTTTTTATAATTTCGTTCATTTTTGAAGATTATTCATTTCAGATAAAATAAACTAAGTTGATATTCTATGAGTCGATAGTAAAAGGGGTTTAATAAACTACAACTATACAACCAGAGTAAATACACTATCCTCTTCATGTCATACAGTGCAATACCAATCCACAATGACTATCTGCAGTTGTTTTATAACGAGATTTCCCTCCAAATCTAACAGCCCAGAAGTAAATTTTCGCGAACCTCGAACAAGACGACAGGCGCCACGAGCCACGTCTATGACAGATTGTAAGCATATTCTTGTGGAATACGCGATACAGCCGATAGGATCCCTATAAAAGACAAGTAAATCAATAGATGCTCAAAATCTATGTGAAAATCTGTAATCTTTCTATTGCAATCGTTTACATGTTATGGCAAATTGCTAAATGACAGTTGTCGATTGATGTAACTGAAATCATTTTTCTTGAAATGGAAATTCCTAAACTTTCTAGGCGCTTATTGCAGACTGAAAATAGCAGAATGCTTAATGCCAATTTATAAAGGCAAACTACTTTCAAACTCTTTGTAGAAACTTGTTTAAATTCGTGTATACTTGACAAAATCACGCTTTTACACATCATTTGTTAAGACACTACCTGGTGTTCAAATCTGTGACCTTGCTTAAAAGAATTCTTGTAGATACATTTTAAGTGTATAACCTTTATCTTAAGATTATAAGCATCACTATTGATTGCCTTATATATTCAATAATGTCATATATTTACTTTCCTTGATATAACTTATGAGATAAGAATTATCACTTACACACTTGTAGCACTGATCATGCATGTTGCATGCTGGTCTGAATGTGTTCTTATAGAAAAAAGGCAGGTTTCAAGGAATGGAACAACCATTAGCTTTATAGCTACAGGGGTACGCATCAGTGCCATGTGAATACAGTGTCCACGAGAGCAGACCCAGAAGTAGGAACAAAGGTACTGGACCCATCCTCCCAGGATAAATAGCTACACTATTAAAGACTGCTGAAAAACAAAAACAAAATAGAAATACAATTTGCATATTATATATACTAGTATATATGAGAATTTTCCATAAGGTTCGTGGACAATGACGTTTTTGTAAAACGGAATGGTCTTAGATATACTTATTGTAAACGAAAATATTTGTTATGAAAATCCAAATCATAATAGTTTGGTTTTGGTTGTAACTTGATATTTTTGTTAAAATCGCGATCTTTAAAGGTCACAGATTGTGCGCACGGTCTAGGGAAAATATATACTATAACACTGAAGTAAAGTTCTCGTATTAAAATGATTATTTTCTTCACAAAACAAGCCAAAACTGAATAAAATTAAATGTGTCTCGAATAAAGCGGCTATTGCCATTTTCTGATATATTGAACAGATATTGAAAATAAAAATGAAAAAACGGCACGAAATGTGTTTAAAAAAAATTGACAGAAAAAGCGAAGTCTACCATCCGAACGGAATAGCGTCCAATCATAAAACGGTGTTTTAATATGGTTGACATGACGTCAGAGACAAACTAGTTATTCCAACAACTGGTAATTATTGGGGTTTATTATACTTCTGTTAAAATGTTTCCTATATAAAGTTAAGAAGGTAAAATAACTATCTTTTATAGTCTGAAAATTTCCACGCAAAGCAAAGCTATACCCCGGGGTATAGTTTGTGCTATCCACCCCTCAGAAAATATCCATGCAATTTTTGCCGCCAATTTTGATTTCCTGTAATCAATCTATAGACTGATAATGTCATTATGACTTCAGTAGCATTGTGACGTCATCAGGATTTCAGGCTCATTCTTGCAGTGTTATAATCTTACTCCAAATACTTGCTCAAAACTTTTATAACTATTCTTTTGAAGTTTTCATGTTTTGCCTATGAAATGTAGCATCAGGTAATTCAACCCTCAGAAATTATGATATACATCAGTATAATAAAACGCTTATCCACTGGTGGTGAGTGGATAGCTCTTTCATCAAACCCTTGACAGGAACTATTCCCCTCGGGCAAGCCCTCGGGGAATAGTTCCTGTCGCGGGTTCGATAAAAGAGCTATCCCACTCACCACCAGTGGAAGTGTATAATATATATAGAGGATATTCAATGTTTTGTAGATGAATATGGAATTTATTTCACGAGTGGGACAGGATTTTTTTTTTTTATATTTTCACGAGTGCGAAGCACGAGTGAAAATATCAAAAAATCCTGTCTCACGAGTTTTGCAACATATCATGTATGTGTCATTCTGATCTGAATTGTGGTTATGTAGATAGAGATAGTTCGGGAACTTTTTGAACACCCCTCGTATCTAGACCAGCTTTGTATGGACAGTGCCTCAGATACTGCTTGCAGGATGAGTGGCCAGCTTCTTTGTCAAGAAACAGTAAGCCTTACTTAGCGTAAATATTTAAAAACCAGTTCAGTTCTTAATAATGACAAATCTTCTCAGGACCAATTTTGCTTTACTTACGTATCTTAAAATGCATAGAATTGATTCCGACCTGTAATTTCTAGAATCGTCACTAAGATAGATGTTTTGGACCAGCTCCATTATGCGTTTGAAAAGTTAGAGCTGTATCAAACTTCCCAAAAACTCGACATCTTTTGGAAAATTCACGTTTGGTCAAGCCCTGTAATGTTTCGACAATCATCTATATAAATAATTCGAGATTCCTCTTACTCTAACCCCTGCTTTCATATTGTGCACATGTCACAATATAAAAGCAGGTGTTAGAGTCAGAGGAATCTAGTACTCTATATAAAACCAAAAAAAAAAAGACAAACAAACAAACCAAAAACTGAAAACAAACAAACAAAAAACAAACCAAAAAAAACAAACAAACGAAACAAAAAACAAACCAAAAAAAAAAAACCAAAATGAAAAAAAAAAACCGCAGAAGGCAGTGAAAATTCTTTTTCTTAATATAAATTTTGAAATGTTGGATAAAAATGGCCAATGCTGTTTTGTTAGATGAGGGTTTTCAGATTATACTCTAAAATAAGATAGTTGGCAAACTAATCTCAGGATTCAAATTTTTAGGGATTATCAGGTTAATTTTTATATAAAATTGGAAAATGGTATTAGGAAGGGATGGTGCTATAGCAAAAATTTAGTGTCATAAAAATTATCTATGTTTACTATAGTTAACAATATTAAAAACTTTGATACTTTGATTTACTATGGCAGTTTACTTTGGAACTTTTTTATGTAAAATTTGGAAATAATATGTGAATATACAAATACTACATCCATTCAATATAAAAAAAAATGTACATGTATGAATTGTAGAACAAAAATATAACGATATGAAATTCTTAGTAAAAATACTTTGATTTACTATAGTAAAAAATGTGATACTAAAGTAAACTATTGTTAACTATAGTAAACAATAGTTAATTAAAGTATATTTTATTAGGGTGGATTAGAGCCCCGAAACATATTTAGCTTCCGATATAATACATATGATGCTTGCGTCCCTGTATGTAGTCCTTCGAGTCCAGTTGTTTTCACAATCGTTTGGCCACCCATGGGTACTTATTGTTTCCAATTCCCATGGATACTAATTGTTTTCCTTTATAAGAAGACTTGTTTTAGTATTGTTATAAAGCAGAATTTATTTTAAAAAAATTACATGAAAAGAAGTCTCTTGCTATAGTCCACAATTGACCATTTAGATAGTTCGGCGATGTTTCATCGGTTAATAATTTTCATTTTCATTCATCGTTGATAAAATTCTTTAACTCGAAAAGAAAAGATACTACAAAGTCTGACACTTCTATGTCACATTTGGAATTTTTACTAAGAGAAAGACAGTGATGGCAAAGTGGCACAACGAAATACCTGAGTTAAGACAGAAAACTTTATCTAGATTCTGAAAAGTGACTCCAATCAAGCCACGGACCCCGCGCAACACTAGGTGTGTGTTTCGGCGGTGCGATAACAGGCCAAGATTTACATACATCAGTATAAATGGCAGTTACTCCGCCACCGTAGGAATCCAATTTAGTAGTAAAAAGTGTTCATTTGTTTATTTTCTTGTATATTATCTATTAAAACTGTAGAACCAGTTATGGAATTTCCTAAGGTCATGTAATACTTAGTGTTTTTGTAATACACATTGATGAGTGGCACCAGTATCTGCATGTATATAAAATACCGTATAAGTGGAATTTGTAGCGAGACGCAAATTTAACAATTCGTCCTTTAAATTCCGTATTTAATTTTAACGAGAAGTAATTTTAGCGATTTTTATGGTGCATAGAAAGATAACGGTAACCTATTGCGGAATAAATTGTTAGCGATATTTAATTTTAGCTATCTCGACACCCTCGCTTAAAATGCCAAAATTGAATCATCGCTATTTTTTTTTTTTTTTTTTTTTTTTGCTTTTACGGTATATGACAATGATATTACTTGTAAATTAACTCTTACTATCGGTATGCTCAGTAATAAACGATCTCGATGATTATATTTTAACTGACCAGTAAATGATGTTTAAATAACTCTTAAACAGGTTATTATGATTAAGAATTATTTAAAGTCATCATTTCGTAAGTTCTATGGTCGATACAATGACCTTCAGCAAATACAAATTATCATTGACTCAAATGCTGACTGACGTTTTTCATACTAATTGTTAGGCCATTATTTACACACTGAATTGTCGACGGATTTTTCCGTTATTTCCCGATCATGACAAGGAGCACACTGCGGGTGTGACCGGTCGGCAGGGGATGCTCACTCTTCCATGGCACCTGATCCCACCTCTAATGCACTGGAGGTCCGTGTTTGCTCTGCTCCTATTTTGTATTGTTTAATGGACTTTTGAGCTTGAATACTGTTCGTTATCTCCATATATTTCATTGTATATAAATCCACCTTAATTGACTTCATCATAATTATAATTTTACAGAAATACCCATGTGACGTCACAACTGTTGATATGAAAATGATATCATATGACGACCAATATCCGCTATATAAAGGATTAATCTTATGATAAAGATATTAATAAACCATATTGAAGAATTTGAAGGTGAAATGTTCTTTTATTAAAAAGGAAAACCTTTTGCACTACATCTCTTAGTATTTGTGTTTTTCAGTGGACACTGCAATCGACTCATTCAGTGAAATCTTCGAAGTTCCATGTAATTCAACAGAAGGTAACAGTTTTATCGCTCCATGCATATATCTTTCATATCCTAATGCTTATTAAGACATTTGTAATGATATTGAAGGATTTCATTGTAATATTTAAGGTCTTCCGATCCAGGCGGAAGACCTTCTACTGATTCTGATGGTTAAGATTATTAAGGTCTTTCGTTTCCAACGGAAGACCTTCTACTGATTGTGATGATTAAGATTATTCTTATTATTCTTTTTTTTTTTTCCTAGACGCCAACTTTGACGCTTCATATCTTCCTCATTTTTAAACAGATTTTGTTCAAATTTTCAGAGCTTTTAGACTTTACAAAATACTGTCAGAATACCGTAATACAATCGGAAATTACCTTCTGTTCACGAGTTATTCCCCTTTGATTGAATTTTGCATGCCTCCGATTTCCAGACAAAGGCTCAGAAATGGTTATAATTGGAGCACAAAACCCTTTGAAATTGAAAAGAGGAAGCATTGAAGTTGTGCACATCGGTTTTTGTTTTTTGATTTTTGCATTAAAAATGGCGCTAGAGAGGGGTCAAAAGTTAGAACGCGGAAAACAGCAAAAAATTTGACATATTTTCCTTTATATCTTGAAAACTAGAAATATTTTGTTAAGACATGTAGAACAAAAGTTGTGCATAATTGCAAGGGCTTTCATATTATACTATTTAAAAGGGGCTGGCCCCTATGATTAGGGATCTTGGGCCCTTAAAAGTTTTTGCTTTATAACTCAAAAACGGTAAATATTTCGATCTGGATCTTGGGAACAAAATTGTTCTTTTACACCTTTTTGATCTAATGAAAATGTTGATTTTTTCGAGTATACCATGGGTATTGCGTAATACGCATTAGAAAGCAGGCCAGGTAAACAGATAACGTTTTTCATTTGGCAAGGAAATCAGACCTCTTCATGTGTATAACTTAAACAGACTTGCTATCAATAATATACCCTGCGGTATTTAATGTTAATTTTCTTTTTAATAAGGTTTAAAACGTGGTTTATGGTTCACTATTAAATTATTTATTACAACTAGTCTTTCTTTTCTTCTTTTTTAAATTAGGTTAATAGTGTTCAAAAGCGGAGAATATTAAATCTATCTTTCTACGTTTATTATTACAACAAACTTTGTAAGTGATTTTAAACTGTATGCATTGAATAATTCACGATCATTAGATGTATGCATATTACGGTCTCCATGTTCAGCTCGATGTTTAGTTATGTAACCCAACGCGCGAATCCCACGCTGTTGATCGAGGTCACCAGTGTAGTAGCCACCTGTGGCCATAAACAAAGCTAGTATTTGTGATCGCGTATAATGTCAATTTTGTACAAAGAGCTATTAATTATTGGAAAGTTATGTTTTTAATTATATCGAATCAGTAAGATTACTTTACCGATCTTTTATAATCTTAATTCCAAACACTGGTGCATAAAAATCATTTTGAATTTTAATCGCTGTTTTTGTCTGTTCACAACAAAAAAGTTTTGCTCTATCCCGTGTTGTTGTATTTTAATTCATCTGCAATTGTAATTGAATGGGGGCTTCGGTAAATAATTGTAATTACTACGCATGCTACGCACATATTATTTTTACCATCACTCTTGTGAATGTCCATTTATTATGTATAGAATTAAATAAACATTAACATAAATAAAAATTCCTTCAAATATACATGTACTATAATTCAAGTCTTTGTCATATAGCAAACAGTTTCATCCATCTCTGCCGCTTTGTGTCTTTAAGTGTTGTAGTCCAGTCCTCGTTTACATACACGTGGCCACAGAGAGCCGCGGGCACCTCGATGTTGAAATACATTGTTGCTCTACACCGCACAAACAACTAACGTGTACATGCAGTGTAGTAATTGGCAAAGATTGTTTGAAAAATATAAACTCGCATGTGTTCGCTACGAAGCATTCATTTTAAAATTTTATTTACATGTAGATACCTTATAAGAACAAAATAAAGTAAATGTATAACACCTAGAACAATGTTTAAAAATTAAAATACAAATATCATGTGCTCGGAAGGGAAGATGGCTTGAAAGGGTGTGTCTGTGAATGCTTAGATCTAGCAACACACTTCGCAAAGTTAAGCATACTTGTGTCCAAATCCTTTAAAAGTGGGGGCAATTAATCCCCAATCCTCGCACCCTTCCTTTTTGAATCTAAAAATATATACCATACTGAGAGTTGTATATAGAGCGGGAATGTTATTTTATTACAACTTAAGAAATGACTTATAATTTTTTTTTTAGATAAGATTGTTTCGCGATACAGCTGTGATAAATCTTAGGAACTTCTAACGTTATAACTTAGGCATATCTTAAGATAACTTAGGAAACGTTTTTGAAACAGGCATGTCAAGCATTCAGTCAGATCTATTACGACGTCCATATTACCATATAAGAGAATGAAATTTTGTTTTGTATATAAAGTGGTTATTACAAATATGTGTGTTACAAAAATGTATGTTGAAATCTTCAAAAGCTATCGAATTATTTGCATACGTGTACTCGTACATATGAACATTGATCAACACTGATCAAGTGTATACCGGGACCCGGGATAGTCTTATTATAGCTCTTGCTTTGTCAAATCATTACTTTCATACCCCTTGCATTTAAGGAAAACAATGTTATAAAAAAAATAATAATCTGACATATAACAAGTATACCTGTAGCGTGTGCAATTTATTTGGCTAGGGGCATGTACACACGTGGTTCGAAACTGTAGGGGGCTACAAATGCGGCCATAACTAGTATATTTTTGAGGTGTTATAAAAAACAAATAATACTCACAAAAGCTTATAAAATTGCCGTTCTATCGATACCTTATATGCCATGTTTCATCCACCAACAACGCCACGACATCGATGAGAAATACGTTTCTACACGGGCATTTTCATCGAAAAGGATAGGAAGTTAATGAATTAAAATAATTAATTCTTTTAGTTAACGCATTATGTTTACCTCTTTATTTGTTGTATGCAATAAGTATAGACCTTACTAATAATGACTGTTTGGTTGTCACACCTGTGCATGTGTCGTGCGAGGTACAGCGGTAAGGTAAATTACCGAGAGTCGCAATATGCGGGGTGATTCGGAATACCCTAAATGACTGTGGTCCATTGAATTTCTACCAGTAAATCAACCTGTCAAATCTATCATGGGCCCACATAATACGAATAAATTCGTTTCATGAATGAACTGGTTCTTAACAAATATATGTACAGTATACAATATCTTTTCTTTAGATCTGTTTGTTTATTATTTTCAACCACAATCTGCAGTACATGTATAGTTACACGAAATCCATGCACAACGGCGCTACACCTGTCAATCAAAATCACTCGATATTGTGAACTCAGTCTGGTGTTACGGCAGCATTTCCGAAGTGATTCAAAATATTCTATCGGCTAATTCTAATTTTTCGCGTTGAATAATAATATTTTGGAACAAAGTTGGAATTAAGGCTGGAGCTGCATGCTGTGAATTTATCACACCTGCAGTCTGCAGTCTTCCCTTCTTACATGTAAATGAAGCATCTGTTGAGTAATGAATCAGAGGGCATAATATGCGGAACAAGTTTGATTGAGATTTTTACTTTTCCTTTAAGATAAAATGATTAATAACATAATTTATGCATCTAATAGATACATATAAATGTACATGTATAGCTTTTTAAAAACAAGAATCTGTAATTGAAAATGTGAAAGTGAAGAGTTTAGGTAATAGTTCTTAACCAAAATTTAATGACAGTTCATTCCTTCCTAGTCTCTATATAACTTTTAATTACGGTCGTGCCTTCTCCCCTTCAAAAGATGTCTAATACATGCTTTTAAATTCTGTTTATGTATCAAGAAATTTCCACAGGTACTTGTGGACAGGATCCCCCCCCCCCCAAATTCAACCCCAATGTTTGTTGGACATTTTTTTCCACAAATTATATTTATTACACTTATTCATCATGTGTACCATAGGAAAAAATCGAGTACAAGTACCTGTGGAAATTTCTATTTGCCCCCCCCCCCTTCCCAAAAAAAAACTGAAATTGTTTTCTACGGGCTTGACAACAGGTACTTGTGGACAGACCCCCCCCCCCCCGATATTCAACCCCGGGGCTTGTTGGACATTTTTTCCACAAATTATATTTATTGCACTTACTCATCATGTGTACCATATGAAAAAATCGTGAAAACCCCAAAATAATCGTTCCACACAAAAAATGCCTCACTATGTATAGTTAAAACATTAATTTTTCATATTTCTTGATGAAATTAACATTAATAAAATCAACACAAAATTAATACCGTATTACATATCACTTGAATTTATCATAAAGCAGAAAATCTGTTCTGCGGGCTTCAAGGCCAGCTCAGGAACCTAAAGATGTCCTCATTTTCCAAGTCCAGTACAGAACGTAAATTAAATGAAATAAATCACACGATCACTGGGAAGAACTCAAAGAAAGAAGACTCTTGAGGAAAAGATATTTTGATTCGACTTATAGACTGAAATAAACCGATACTCTCTTTTTGCAACTCTTTCCTGGTGCCCTGGGACTCTGAATGTAGGATCAGTATTTTTCTCATAGGTCCGTTGTACGGATTGGGGGGGGGGGGGGAAGACCTTTTGAAAATAGTCTTTTGTTGTAGTTTTAATATGTAAATTTTGATTTAGTTGCTGCTTGCACCCTCCCCACTCTTTGTTTCTCTACGGTCATACATAGGCGAATCCCAGCAAAAATGTAATGACCCCCCCCCCCCTCCAACACACACTTTTTTTTTAAATGTGCATTGCGATAGGACTTAAAGTTGGAAAACATTTTCTGTATATCTCTACATCGAAAAATATAAAACAAATATTTTTTTTTTTATATTTCCTTTTTAAAACAACATAGATAATTATGCATAGCTAATTAAATACTGAATTAAATATTTATCAATGCAGACAATATGCTCTGGGTTATAGAACATGATGTGAAAGCGTATCGTAATGCACCTTGTAATCCTTTGGATTTTCAGATTTAAGGCCAATGCGAAAACCCAAAGACGCCGACATTTTATTATGCTACTGTAATCGAAGATCCGGGGGGCATACAGTTTTTGTCCTGTCCACCTGTCTATTTGTCTGTTAGACTGTGTTAGCCTCTTTGTCCGCAAAAACTTTAACTTTGCCCATAAAATTTGATTGGTTGGAACTACTGCTTTCATATTTCTTATGTGTATTCCTAGTAACATATTTGACCTCTTGACCTTGAACTTGGAGTTTGATCCTCTTTCGCAAAATTTTACCAAACTATAACCTTGGCCAAAACTTTTGAACAGTTGGTGCTATGGCTTTTATACTTCACATCTGTATCCCTTGTGATAAGTCTCCTCCTTGGTTATAAATATGTTTGACCATTTGACCTTGACCTTGGAGTTTGACCAACTTTTAAACAACTTTAGCCTTGACAATAACTTTTGAATGACTAGTACTAGGGCTTTTATATTACATAGGTAATTTTCTTGTGACAAGGCCTGTCATTGTATACCTTTAATTTTGACCATTTTACCTTGTCCTTTGAGTATGACCTACTTTTGAAAAACTTTAACCTTGGTTTTAACTTTTGAACAGTTGGTGCTAAGGCTTTTTTAATACCACATGTGTATTCCTTGTAACAATTAAGACCTTCCCTCAGGTACAAACAATTATGATCCCTTGACCTTGGAGTTTGACCTTTTAAAGAAATTAACCTTGGCCATAACTTTTAAACTGTTGCTGCTGTGGCTTTCATACTAGTATATATTTCACAGTATATTCTTTGTTCAAGACCTTTATTTGGATAATAACATTTTTTTTTTTATCTTTTGATCTTGACCATGGAGTTTGACTTGCATTTGAGAAACTTTTAACTTTTGCCATAAGATGCCATATGGGGGCATCAGTGTTTCAAAAATCACACGTTGTTCAGTATCCAAATCGGGCATAAAACATTTACAATGATCCTTTAAAGCAGTGAGTTGAACCTAATAAATTACGACTATAGAAATTATGATAATTTATTTCGATGTATGGTCTAAAAAAACGTTTATTATACCTCTGTGAAAACTAGCTTACAAGTGAAAAATCACTAGTAAAATAGAATTTGATTGGCCGAGAAAGTCAAGTGTCCATCATGTTTGCCCTGCAACAAAACGTCGTGTTTCACGATTGTGACGTCACAATTAAACGAGTGAGGAGTTAGATTGTTTATAGCGACGCTGCTAACTTCGTTCGCGCGGTAACAACAACTAAAAATTCACCCCCAAAAATCACCTTAATTAATGGAATTGCATACAGATAGTAGATTTAAATAAACGTTTTTTGTTAAAATGTTTGCATTTTTCAAAATTCGTTTATGGAAATACAGCTAACATACGTCATGAGACGTCACAGTCTAGACGTTCCAAATGTCTCGTGCTGTTTGAAGAGGCGGATCTTAAAATTAAGTGAACAATGCACTCGCCCAACGGTCGCACCGTCAACATATTATCGTTGATTGATTGTGTCGATTTAAATGTGTAAAAATGTAATGGTGTTTGAATGTTACTGGTGTGATCACACAAACTTGTCACGTAGGAATTTTTTTTTAATGAAACGAGGCTATTGGTGTACCTGTAACTTACATCTCTTTCATATCGTTCTCATCAAATGCATGTTTGCTTTATTCATTGGATCTCCTTTGTAATTCCTGCATTTTGGTTAATTCGGTATTATAAACAATTTATTGCATAATAGTGAGGGAGACATAAAGATTTCTTCGCAAATGAAAAATCATATTTCTCTCGGGCGTTGCCTTCGGGGAGTATGATTTTTCATGGGCGAAGAAATCTTCATGTTGCCCTCGGGGAATATGATTTTTTATGGGCGAAGAAATCTTCATGTCTCCCTCACTATCATGCAATAAATGCAAACTGTGAACTTGTCAATTCCGAAACACACAAAAGGGTATCGCTGATATCATACAGAGTGTATCATTGCCTTGATCAGGCCCAAAGCAAAATCAGGGGTTTTTTTTGGGGGGGGGGGGGGGCACAGCCATATATTTTCAGTTGACAGTTGAGGGGGCACTACTACCATAAATTTCCTGACAAGCAAAAAAAATGTCACCAGCTACCAAAAATTCCTTGACAAGCAAAAAAAAAAAAAAAAGAAAAAAAAGAAGGTTATCAGACGTTTTTATTGAGGTGGCACAAGCTATAGTATCTATGTCTACTATAGTAATCTATATATCGGCAAAATTATTGGGGGGCACGCCCCCCCCCCCTCGGTTCCTACGGCCATGTTGATTAAATTTAGGGTCACTAAGGAAAGAATGTTTTGACTGGATGAATGGTCTGAAAGAACATGTGTTAACTTGTCGAGTCGGTAACACATAGATGGGGTTTGCTTATAACCAGAGTGTGTCATGGTTTGATGCAAGGTCATTTGAACGAGTTCAAGGTCATCAACGGAGAAACAACATTCCTTAACTGTCTTTCTACTGGTGAGACATTACAAGATTGCTTATAACCTTAGAATGTGGCATGACCTTGACTCAAGGTCACTTCTTCCTGTTCGCAGCTCCAACGGAAGACCTACTCGTTGCTTTGCAACGAGCTCTGCTCTAGTTCTTATTATTCTTTTTTTTTTTTTCCTAGATGCCAACTTTGAGACCTCATATCTCGCTCATTTCTCAACGGATTTTGCTCAAATTTGCAGGGTTTATAGACGTTACAAAACTCTATCAGAATGTTGTCAAACATTTCAAAAACCCACTTCCGCTTTTGGGTTATTTCCCTTTAAATGAAAATTTAGGGGGCTTCATTTCCAGACAAAGGCTCAGAGACTAAAAGAGCTGAAGTAGAAATTTTACCAAATTTAAATAATAGAAGCATTGAAGTTGTGCACATCGGTTTTTGTTTTTCAATTTCTGTATTCAAAATGGCGCTAGAGAGGGGTCAAAAATTAGAACGCCTAAAAGACCGAAAATTTACACATATTTTCTTTTTTATCTTCTAAACAAAAAATATTTTGATAAGACATGTAGAATAAAAGTTGTGCACAATTTTAAGGCCTTTCATTTGACACCACTAAAAAGGGTCTGGCCCCTAAAATTAGGGATCTGGGGCCCTTTAAAGTTTTTGCTTTATAACTCAAAAACGGTAAATATTTCGAAATAGCTGCCGCAAATAAAGTTGTTCTTTAACATCTTATTAATCTCATGAAAACGTTATTTTGTTTGAGTCTTGTGTTCTAAATGAGCTAGAAGCATAACACATATACAGGTAAGTGTTTTCATTCAGCAAGTAAACAAGAGCTCTTTATGCGTGTAATTAAGATAAACTTACTATAAATAATAAACCTTGCTACATTAGATGCTAATATTCTTTAGAATCAAGTTCTTGAAGTATTTTGTGCTTTATTTCCAAATTATTTACTGACAACTTTCCCTTTTATTTCGTTTGTTTTCAAATTTGGATAAACCAGTCTACTAAACAGGGAAAAAAAGAGATAACCTTTTCTTCTTATCATATAAAAACAAACAATAAAGTTAGAAAATAAAACAAAACTTTAAACATAGACTATTCACAGCCAGTAAGTACACGCCTTTTACATTCACCTTGTGTGTTTACAATTATGTAACCCCTCCCTCGATAGCGCGTGGCAAAGGAGGTCACCGAGGATCAATCGGCGTGTGAACCAGCGACCTAAGGTCATACACAAAACAAACCATAGAATGGCCATTCCAAATACATTTTAACTAAGTGATGAGTGGATAAATATGTTGAATCTTTCAGATTATTTCATATCTTTGATTAAGTCGCTAGTACATTTCAATTTATATTTTATTCGCTGAATTACAAGAAAGTTGCATATTTATTCTTATAAACATTGCATTGTTGAGATAATTGCGCTCTGTGGAAAATTACTTTAATATAATTTCGAATCTTTCATATGATTTCGTCTTACTGTTTAATTATCACTCGCTCGTTTTAATCAGCTAGTCTTAACTGCCTTTCACTTATTCACTTCAAATTCAATGCATTTTGAATGCCGAAAAGACCACTTTGTTTGCGTATTAAAGAAACAGTTTATTTATCTCTCTTTGTTATTATTTAACGAGTTGCTATTTCTTTCATGAACATTAAACAGGATATATATAATTATCACGATAATTGTATGTTGAGGTCACATTTTTAATTGTCAGGAAAATCGAAAATAAAATTAAGTACTTTTGAGTTTGTATTATTTTCTTCCTAACTTACAATATTATTGCATAAAAAATACTAGGTCGGACGCAAGTAACCTAAATCTTTCACTTGCATTTGAAAATTCTATCGAGCGTCGAATGAATTTTACCCGTTCAAAAGTGAACCAAAAAAACCCCTTCCTATGCAGTTTTCTTTGGGAATCAATTGGCTTAGATAGTCTACTCCGACATGTGTTGACAAAACTCACGCAATGAGAAGCCATACATTTCAAACTTGTGACCTCTTGGTCAGTGCATGTGAAGATTACGCATGGCAATTAGTGTCTGGAAAACGAAGTATGTTTTATAAGTGATTTGACAGGTTAAGATTTGTTCTCATTCCAAATTAAATACAAACACAAACCCGTTATTATGTTCCCCAAACGAAGTTGGGGAACATATTGTTTTTACTCTGTTTCTTATTATTATTATTATTTTTCTTCTTCTTCTTCTTCCTGGGTACTTTTTTGTCCGCGAGTGATCTCGTCAACTACTCATCCGATTGAGGTGAAACCTTTTTAGGGTTAATAGGCATGTTATGTAGATTTGCGGAATCAAGGTCATTTTGCGCGCACGTGCATGCACGTGCGTGCGCGTGCAATGCGTAAAATGACTAATATACTTGATATAGCTGTAACTTTTATATATTTTGATGAAATGCTTTGATACTCAAAATATAAGGATATATTAAAAGTGTAAACAAGATGACATGGTCAACATGCACATGCATGCACGTGTGCGCACGTGCAAAGCGTAAAATGACAAATATACTTGATATATTCGTAACTTTTATACTTTTTGATGAAATGCTTTGATACTCAAAATATTTATATATATTAAAAGTGTAGACAAGATGACATGGTCATCATGCACATGCATGCATGCATATGCATGCACGTGCGCGCGCGTGCAATGTGTTAAATGACCAATATACTTAATATAGCCGTAATTTTTATATTTTTTTATGAAAAGTTTTTATATTAAGAATATACAGATATATTAAAAGTGTAGACAAGATGATGTGGACATCATACTCATGAATGCACATGCACGCGCGTGCAATGTGTTAAATGACCAATATACTTAATATAGCCATAACTTTTATATTTTTTTATGAAAAGCTTTGATACTAAGAATAAACAGACAAATTATAAGTGTAGACAAAATGGCATGGTCATTAGGAACATGCATGCAGGTGCGCATGCATGCAATGCTAAGATGATCAATATACTTGATATAGCCGGAACTTATTTATTTTTTGACGAAATGTTTTGATACTGAGAATATAAAGATGCATTAATAGTATAGATGAGATGACATGGTCATCCTGCACATGCATGCACGTGCGCGCGCGTGAAATGCAAAAAACGATCAATATACTTCATTGCCTTATTTAATGAAGCTTACAGGAAATAAGACACCAAGAGGGTGTTGGGGAGCGTTTGGGGAACATCTGTAACGGTCCCCGTTACAATTAATACTAGTTTTCTTTGTTATTTTATACCGTCAGTTATATCAGATAGATTGTGTTTTAAAAACGTGTTGTTTAGGAAGATTAATCTTATGCATTTGTTTTATTTCATTTAATAAAATGAATTTACCCATGACACGAATTACTTGTACATGCATGTAAATACGCGTAAATGCGGTTTAATTTGTTTATGTGGAAGAGCGCCCAGAATAAATACACTTTGAACTCTGGAATTTCCCTATTTTACTGTTTAAATCATAGGTCCGCTCAGCTGACGAGTTGTTTTAATAACGGTAATAAATTATATTCAAGTCCTGGCCAGCGATCGTTACGGTTGGTGACATTGCAATTAAACAGGTCGGTACTAAGGTACTAAGATACTAACGGGTATATATATTTTCACCTAATATGTTTTCATTATGTGTTTTCATAAGAAGTAAATTGCTGGAGGATATCATGTTCTCCCTGATCACATCGAAAGCGTGTAGAAACAGCAGTATATGTGTACAAAGCAAACGTGTAAACCAAAAGGATGAGAAAAAAACGACGAAATAAAAACATTTCTCTATTAACTGAAATTGTTGTCTTTAGACATATAAAAATAAATGATTATCCGCCTGAGAACATGTGAAAATTATACCCAAATACAATGTAACAAAGGATTTTGGGTTTAATCCCGAGTATAAGCAATTATAGCAATGATGTGTACATGGACATGCAGAATACCGCTTTTTTTTTTATCCTTCGTCCATGTGTTCCTCCTTAACGGAAAAAATTATCAGTAAATTATATTATACCGAAGGAGGTTTAAAAATGCCGAACTTTATTTCTTAAAATTAACAGCAATTATCCGACTTTTCTCCTATCACTGTAAAAATGCCCTAAAAACTAAAACCGTCTGGTTTGACTTTGTCAACGCGTTTTAGATCGGGTTTGAGATTTTTATTAAATGTCTGGAGTATTTCGCTTATTCTACAAGTCCTTATAATGAAAGAAAACACTGGCAGATTTAGAGGAGGTTCAGGGGGCCTGCCCCTACTGGCGGATTTAAGGGGGGCGTGGGGGCGCACGCCCCCCCCCCCCTAAAATTTTCAAAATATGACATGACTAATATTAATAATGCCATACTTTGGTTTTATTATTATGGTCAATTAAAAAATGGTAATTTTATTTTATAACCAAGTATCGGTTTTCTTAAAAATCAAGTCTGAAAACCTTGCATTCCCTAGGCTATGAATATTATCTCATAATTATTCAAACCGGAAAACGTCTCCTGATTTCGTTTGAAGGGTAAACAGCACTTTGTCAATTTCCTATCATGATGCAAGGAAAAATACTGCAATATTTAAAACATTCGTCAAACCTCGGCTGATTCCGTCACCTTCATCCAGATGAGGTACGAATCGGCCGAGGTGTGCCGAGTGAGGTAAATAAATGAATTTAAAATCAGACGGTCTACGTTACAAACCTATCCACTGATTGATGTATTTATTTATCAAATGGTGTAA